>NC_140958.1:58507305-58564805 GCF_014529385.1 Adiantum capillus-veneris
CTCGGCTATACTCATCTGCAGCAAAGATATTCCCGTGTACCTTAAGTAGCAGAAGAGTGTTTTATCTTCCCTCTATTACCTCAAAAGGTGCTTTTCCCGTGGAAGTATGTGCAGTGTTATTGTAGGCATACTCTACTAAGGGTAAGTACTTCTCCCATTAGGATCTTTGATCTACTTACATAGGATTTTAGTAGATCAAGAATTGTTAGGTTAGCTATTTCACTTTGGCCATCCGTTTGCGGGTGATAGGCCAAAGAGAAGTTTAGCCTTGTTCCTAAATTCTCAAAGAGACCCTTCCAAAAATTACTGGTCATTCTAGGATCTCCATCCGACACTATGGAAATTGGCAAGCCATGGTATTTGAAGATTTGTGAAATGAAGAGGGTTTTTATTTGATGGGCTTTGATAGTCTTTTTGACAAGTATAAAATGAGCTTGTTTATTGAACCTGTCTACTATCGTCCATATTCCCGTATTCCCATGGATAGACTTAGGAAATCCAAAGATAAAATCCATGGATATGCTCTCCCATGGTGAATTAGGGATTGGCAAAGGTTGAAGAAATCCAGGTTGCTTCCCTCTATCAAACTTCGTCTTTTGGCATACCACACATTTAGAAACATACTCTTGTATGTTTGCTTTGATGGTAGGCCAATAGAAATATGTTTCAATCCCTTTTAAGGTAGACTGAATCCCTCTATGCCCTGCATAAGGAGGATCATGAGATTCATACATTACTTTCTCACGGAGTGAGTTAGTAACGCATAGTCTATTGCCATTGAGAAGATAATCATCTTGTAAAGTAAATGGTTCCTCTTTCTTCCCTAGTGCAATGGCTGAAATCGCATCTCTAAAATTGGGATCAATAGCATACTCATCTATCATAGAAGATAGATCATTGTGAGATGCTATGGAAACCGCATTCACTATCGGTCATCTTGAGAGTGTGTCCACTACTTGATTATGCTTGCCAGCAATGTAAGCAATATGAAAATGAAATTGCAAAAGAAAATTTTCCCACTTCATTTGTTTGTTGGAGAGCTTGGTCTGCGTCATGAAAGTACTTTAGGACTTTGGTGATCCGTTCACAGAATGAAAGGAGTCCCCAATAAATAGTGCTTCCATGAGTCTAAGGCATGTAGAACTGCGAGGAGTTCCTTTTCATATATGCCTAGAGATTTCTCAACAACAGCCTTCGACTTTCATAGGCTATGGCATGCCCTTCTTGGAGCAAAACAACTCCAAGGCAATCGCCACAAGCGTCACATTGGACCTCAAATGGCTTGAGAGATTTGGTAGTGTAAGCACACGTTGAGAGATAAGCTTTCTTTAAGCTTTTCAAAAGCATTGTTCTCCTTGGCAGACCATGTATACCTAACATTTTTCTTTGTTAGGTCATGTAATGGTCTTGCAATTTGTGAGACTTATGCACACATACCTATAAAGCTTCTTAGTTTATGAAGATTCCTTGGTTTAGGCCATCCTTTTATTACCTCTAATTTTGATGGATCCATTTGGATGCCATCTTGAGAGAAAATGTGACCTAAGTATTGAATCTCTTGTAAGAAAAAATCACTTTTCTTTCGGTTAACATAAAGTTTATTCTCTCTTAGAACTTGAAATATGACCTGGAGGTGTTGCTTGTATTCGTCTAATGAATTAGAGTAGATGATGATATCATCAAAGAACACTCCAGTAAAGGTTTGGTGAGGCCTAAATAGCTTCTCCATCAAGCGGTTGAATGTGGCTGGCGCATTGGTCAAGCCAAAAGGCATGACAATGTATTTGTAAAGACTAAACGTAGTGCGAAATGCGGTCTTTACAATGTCTTGATCAACTATCCTTATTTGATGATAGCCACTTTTTAGGTCAATCCTATTGAAGTAGGTCGATCCTTGTAGCTTATCAAATAGGTCTTCTACCCGTGGCACGGGAAACCTATTCTTGATATTGATCCTATTTAGTGCTCTATCGTCAACACACATACGATATGTGCCGTCTTTCTTTTGCACTAATAGCACAGGTGAGCAAAATGGAGATGAGCTAGGCCTAACCATGCCCTTCTCAACTAACTCATGCACTTGCCGCATAATCTCCTCTTGTTGAGCTTGAGGAACTCTATAAGTAGGTTTATTAGGCAGTGAGCTTCTTGGAAGAATTTCAATTGCATTGTCATCATTGCCTCATTTACGAGGTATTTCACAAGGGATGTCGTCAATAAAGACATCTTGAAACCCCTTGAGAAAATTGGATAGCTCTAATTCCTTGTGAGTGTGAATATTTTGTTTTGCTAAAACATTAGGGTCATTTGGAGAATCTTTAACAAAAATCATGTACACGGAAATAGAGCTCTTTATTGACTTATTGAAAGCTTGCGTATATACAATGGGTATGGTGTTACCCATTTGCCTAGCATCTATGTACATATCTTTTTCCCTGAACCTAAAGTAGATTTTCCTTTCAAGGAATTTAACATTGGTAGCCATGCGATCAAACCATGGTGCCCCTAGGATTACATCCTCATGCTTGAGAGGAGAGATAAAGAAGTCCTCTTTGTCCACATAGCTTTGGACATGAAGCCTCAATTTCCCAATTAAGGGAGTGACTGAAGCTTCTTGGCCCTTGAAAGCACCGTCTGTGGGTAGGACATCTCCCATCTCGTAAGCTTGTATGCCTAGCTTGATGGCCAACTTTGTGGATATGAAATTGTGAGTAGAACCAAGGTCAAAGAGAATAAAAGCATCATGTTCTCTTACCTTTCCCCAAGCATGGCATAGAGGAGATCCTTTGTGGTGAGTTTCCTCCTCTTGGATTTCGACCAAGGTAGCTCTAGGAGATTCATAGCGGGTATTCTTTTGCGGACAAGCGCAGTACGCATGCCCTTGCTCGTTGCACTTGAAACAGCGGTTATCCTTGCGATAACGCTGCTCAAGCACTTCAAGAGAGAGTTTATTTTTACCTTTGTAAACTCCCTTCTCCTTAGCTTTGTTGGAATTGCCCTTAGGAGACTTTTGGACATTTTCCTTCCCCTTAGGCTCACTAGAACCCTTGTTTTCCGTGGGCTTATAATTTTTCTTAGCCCCTGTTTGGAAATTGATTTGAGAAGCCACCATAGTATGGTGTATAACCGCCGATATGGTGCGTGGCCTTTGGGAGTTGACATACTCCGCCATTTCTTCTGTTAAGCCCGCACAAAATTGTTGCTTTTGCTCTCCAAAATCCAACTTTTTGAAGACAGTGGCTTTGAGTTGTAAATCACAAAACTTGTCTACATATTTGTGAATGGATTCGTAGGAAGAGAGCTTCAAGCTTCGCCATTCGCTGAATACTTTGTCTTTGGCATCGGTCAAAAACTGCTTCAAAATGGAAGCTCTTAAAGCTTTCCATGTTTGTGGAGCTTCACCATTGGCCCCTAGGCTAGACCATCATTGCTTGGCGGACTTTTGAAAGTGCATAGCTACATGGAGTAGCTTAGAGGACTCCGTGAAGCCCTCATCTCCAAACGCCGCATCGAACTATTGGATAAAGGCCAAGACTTTCTCTGTAGCACCAAAGGTGCCATTGTAGGTAGGAAAGAGATGCTCTTCCCTCCCTCTTTGAACTTCTTGAGCTTGGACGACCTCTTCCACGCGGCATAGGATTTCCTATGGCCTCTCTTTTTTGATGGTTCAAAGGTTGCACCATCACTTTCTTCAGAAGATGGAGAAGAGGGTGACCTCTTTCTCGCCTTTTTCTTACCTTGATCTTCTTTGTCTACATCATCACTTTCATAAGAGGAAGAGGATGAAGAAGACGGAGAAGAGGGTGTCCTCTTTCTCGCCTTTTTCTTCTCTTGCTTTTTGTCATTTCTCTTTGAAGTATGGTGTGGAGAAGTGTGTGATGGTCTTCTCCGTTTTGGAGGTGATGGAGAGTGTTTAGTTCGCCGTCTTCGTGGAGCCATCTCCATCGAGGTCGCAGAGACTCACTTCTTTCTCGTTCCTTTGGTGGAGGCTCTTGAGTTCTCCTTTGAGGAGGAGATGCATCATCAAGAAGAAAATTTATGAGCCCTTCGTATGGATCCTCTTCTTCTTCCCGAATCGGAGAGAGGTCTCTTTTGGAAGTCTCGCAAGGAGGCTTCCTAGGTGCTCTCTCGTCATGGTGGAGAGCTTGGAGAATCCCATGAGCACAAAGCTATCGTTGCACTTCACTTTGAAGGGATGGATTGCCCATGGCTTGTTGAAGCCTAGAAACAAGATAGTTAACAAGAATTGGGGCATCATTAGTAGCCTGCTCATTAGCAAAATCAAAGTTATCAACATTAATTTCACTCTCTTTACTATTGTCAGCCATTCTAACAACTTTTAGGTGTACTTTGGCACTTCAAGCCCTAGTTGCTAGTCCACTTTACCCCTTTAAAAAAGCACTCAAGCTACTGTACCCGTGGCTCGAATACCATTAATTGCAAGGAATAGAAGAGAAGATCGTTCAACACCAAAACAGCACCAGATTTTGTCAAGCTTCTAATAGCTCAATAGTGGTTAAGCCGTAGGCAAGCCCCGTAGGACACCACTATTAAGTATGCCCTGTTATCTGCACGAAGTCAGGCGCATTGCAAGGCTGAAAAATCCCTATTCTACTTACTCAAATGCAATCAATAGTACCAACCATTTATAGCTAACTTGAGGACCTCCCTTCTTGAACAAGAAAAGAGAAACCTTGTGCTCTGATACCAATGTAACATCTAATGTCCTAGTAACTTGTGTTAGCGGAAAATAGCATAAACATAGTTAGAATTTCATTAGAATAGATTCCTAATGAGAATAACAAGAGTGCTTGGGTAGAGAGAGCAACAAAAAGTAAAACACCTAGCTAGATAGAATGCACAATACTTCAAAAGAGAGAGAAATTAAGCTATTGACAACAATTGAGGACCGGATTTACATGGAGCCGGTCCCCCCTCTAAAAGGCTTTGTATTATGGTTTCTCCCATCAAGAGAGACATTTTACAATACAAAGCTTTTTGTTCCTTCAATCCTAGCTAGTGCAGTGAAGATGGAAACTTCAAGCACTAAGAAAAATACTTATTAAACACAACATCAACTCCCTCACGGTCTCAGACCCAAGACCTCACACACCTTCGAAGATGGTGAGAGCTAGCGGGGTATGAGAGTAGATTGAGAGGAAGAAGGAGTAGTCTTACGAGAAAGATGTACATATCCTCACATAATCACTCATATTATCATATCTTAGCTTAGTAATTGGCATGGTAGAGGAGATGAGCATGCGTTGAAGCTTGGCTCTTGGTTGGATTTGCATCACAAAGCCAAGATTTGTTGGTTTAGGCCTCCCTTCTCACAAGCTTGGAGTAGGTGATAAGCTTTCCATTAAATCTTGAGAAGGAGAGAGAGAGAGAGAGAGAGAGAGAGAGAGAGAGAGAGAGAGAGAGAGTCTTCTTACTCCACACATGGACTAGTGTGAGTGTGTATGCAATAATGCCTTTGAAAAATCAGCCCCCTCTCTCTCTTGGTCAACCCCTCCTGCTATTTGCTCATGCTCACACCCTATTGGCCCATGCCAAGCTTAGCCAATGAAATTTAAGCAGCATAAGTAATAGCCTTTTGACATGAGTCCCCCTTTCCCCTTTTGTGAGAGCTAGGTAATTAATTAATGCAACTAAACTCCATTGGAGCCCTTTGTCTCTTGCCCAATAGGAATCAGGCAAGCCATTGGGTTGCTCAATGCTCATTGGACCCCTTGGGAAACTGTCCAATAGTCTTCTAGCGATCTTAATTATTATTGGTTCTTTTATTAAGTGTTTTTAAATTAATTAAACTAGATTACTCTAACCTAATTCTCATTGGTCCACCTCCATGGCCATCCAATAAGATTTGAGTACACCTTGTGGGCATCTGGGCTAGGGAGCTGACATGTGTCCCTCTTTGCCTTTGTGTAAAGGAGCTTGTGAGTGTGCGTATGTGTGTGTTTCTCTCTCATCTCCTACTTCTAGGGCTCGCCCCCTCCTATGTAGGGATGCATGAAGACTTTTTGACACACAAAGCATCCAATTTTTCCTAGGCTTTTGACCTTTGGACACAACCTTTGAATTTTGGAACCTTAATTAGCATTTTGGAAGTCTTAATGGTCTGAACCTTAGGGTCTTTTAAGCCCATTGTTGCACCTTGCTCTTTTGCAGATGGCCCCCCCTTTGGATCCCTATTTTACCTCCTTTGGATCCCTACTGTGGCTGGTCTGCTAGCTTAACTAATATTCTAGCTTTTTGTCCCCTTGCACTTCCCCATATTAAATGATCAGTTTCACATGAGAAAATCATTTAGGAGAATTAGATATTAGTTATTATGACAAGGGAGGATATACATGGAAGAGTAAACAAAATTTTCTCAAGTCACAAAAAAAATAGATGTACATTTGACATTGGGTACACATTGCCCAACAACCACCATAAGGAACAGATGTGCATTGATATGAAAACTTTTGATTTGTCCACTTTACATATATAGAAGTGTCGGTACGACTTGTTTAAGCAAGCCAAAATTAAAAGGTAAGGCAATTCTTGAGTCCCAAGGGGCTAGAAGACACCAAGAGTAGCCAATAGCAACTTTGGGAGCCCAAAAGGATGTGTGCCCCACAATGCATAAGATAATTTGAGTCTTGGCAACCAATGACACTCTCAAGGAAGCTACTATTCGTTTAACTTTGAAAGAAGTTTCTTTCTGAGATCTTTTTCTATCAATAATGAATGTGTCATGGACTCTTGATACCAAATTGGAAGAGAGTTCAACAGTCTAATTGTGCATCTTTTGCACTACTAGCCATAGGAAATAAGGTGTAGGGAAAGGACATCAAGTGTCCTTTCCCAAAAATAATTGTGACCATGTGGCGACCGGCGTTATTTTTGGGAAAGGACACTTGAGGTCCTTTCCCGTCCGTCAAAGGTCTAGGGGAGAGAGGCAAATTATGGGGAGGAGTAGATTCCGTGAGCTGACGTGTAGGAACACTACAAGAGGCTATTAATATTAGCGACGCTCACACAGCGACGCTCAAAAAGAAAAAATCCGGCGTCGCTATGAGCGTCGCAAATTTACAAGTAAATTTGCGACGCTCATAGCGACTCCGGCTGGGCTAAAAAAAATAACAGAGAGCGCCCAAAAACTCAGATCTCAGATCTGAGTTTTTCGGCGCCCTCAAGCAAGGAGCAGGTAACGCTCTCCCTCTCTCTCTCTCTCTTTCTTCTCGACACACACACACACACACACGAGGCGAGGAAGGAGAGCCAGGTATGCTCCTTCCCTCTCCTCACTCTCATGTTCCCTTCCTCTCTTTCTCTCTCCCTCTCTCTCTCTCTCTCTCTCTCTCTCACACACACACACACACACACACATAGTGTTTTTGAGAGAGAGAGAGAGAGAGAGAGTACAAACATAAACAAAAACGCACACACACATACATAAACAAAGAATGCACACACACATTGAGAGAGGAAAAGAGAGAGAGAGCATGCATAAACAAAAAACGCACACATTGAGAGAGGAAAAGAGAGAGAGAACATGCATAAACAAAAAACGTACACATTGAGAGAGGAAAAGAGAGAGAAAACATGCATAAACAAAAAAACGCACACACATTGAGAGAGAAAGAGAGAGAAACTAATTTAACGTCGTAGGAAACTAATTAAAATTAAAAGACCTAAAGATCTAGCCGACGAGGAGTTGAACTCAAGACCTATTATTCAAGAGGGAAATGGCATAACCAATCTATCATACTTGGCATGGGTGATAGAAAGGTTATACCATTTATCTCTTTTTATTGGCACACACATCCACACACGCACACATACACAAGAAGAAGAGAGTTATAACGTCGTAGGAAACTATCCTAAAAGACGTTAAAGATTAGGTTAGATGTAGACTTACGTTAAATTAGATTTAGGTTTATTTAAGTTAAATTAGATTAGATTTAGGTCTCCATAGACTGCGATGCCTGCATGAAGCGGGTGAAGAAATCCCTCAATGGAATATAGGGTATTGCTGCCTTCACTCATGGTGGGCTCCGTCTATCCAAAAGTACTGGTGAAATGTCTTCAGAAGATAGGGAAGAAGGTGGATCTTCAGGGCGGCAAGAGTCACTACATCCCCGACAATGACCATCTAGACAACCTCTAGTCATTCAACAGCAACTTCAAAGTTAGTAACAAGAGCAAGAACGGTCCAAAGGGCCAATTCCTGACGTCAGATGTGGATGGAGATGAGGCAGCTTCACCGCCGGAAGTTAACTCTCACATCTTTAGTGATGAGAATGCCAACTCTTGCTGAGTTATGTGAAAAATTATGTGTTAAATCAGTTTTAAGGTTCTTATAATCCCTATTAGTTTAGTTCTTTGTTTTTAATATAACATAATTTACGTTAGATTTAGATTTATGTTATATTAGATTAAACTTAGGTTTATTTAGGTATACCCACACACACACACACACACACACAAGAAGAAGAGAGTTTTAACGTCGTAGGAAACTATCCCAAAAGACGTTAAAGATTAGGTTAGATGTAGACTTACGTTAAATTAGATTTAGGTTTATTTTTGGTTAGATTTACGTTTATTTAGATTTACGCTTATTTACGTTAGATTGAGTCCACGCAAGAATTACTTACGGTTTAGGGTTTAGAGTTAGACGAACAGTGAAAAGATCTACTGTGAAAAGATGTTAAGATGCTGTGAAGTGCTACAGCTAGAGAAGAGGCAAAGGGGTTTTGTCCACTACATGCAGTATCATGTAGACGTGGATCTGTAGATTTCTTGTACCCACAAATATAGGTATTGACCAATAAAGACGAGATTATAACCCGGTGGTTCTGATCTCCGTGCACCTCTAGACCGAGGTGTGCGGGGATTGGACATGACTAGAGAATGTGAGGTAGAGAGAGAGAGAGAGAGAGAGAGAGAGAGAGAGAGAGAGAGAGAGAGAGAGAGAGATAAGACGAAGAATGCCAATAGAATATTAAATTTGTTGTCCAGGTTATAAGATTTTTATCCTCATTATGAGTAGTGACGAGGATGTGGGACCGTCCAACCGAAATACCTATCTCTCAACGAGGGTCTTATGTCCTTGTAATCAATGCAAGCATGCTGTGCGACGGACAAGACGTGTTTCTTTGCAGCACTTTCGCGAATTTGGCAAGTTCGATCCATCTATTATAGATCGAGTTGTTGCCAATTATAACTCGTTGGACTCTGACGCTGGCCAACAAGCAGCAATCTTGCAACCCAATAGACGTGTTCGTAGGCGCTTTGGTCAAGAAACATATGTGAGGCCACAAGATGTAGCCTCTGACATCTCGGGGGATGATCATGCAGAGCACATTCCCAACGAGGCAATGTTTGAGCCCGAGATTGATGAAATGATCGAGACGATCATGGATTCAGAAAGGCTTATCTATGATGATATGAAAAGTGAAGCTGATACGCCATTGTATAATGGAGCACGTATGTCTAGATTGAAAGCACTCCTGGTTCTTCTCAACATGCAGGCAAAGTTTGGATGGAGTGACACTAGCGTCACAGCGCTTTTCAGGTGATCTATTACAATTAGTTTACTTTAATAAAACTCTAAATGTATAATGATCTGATAGATTTTTACACGACTGTATCATATTTTTATGTTGTGTAGATTTCTTAAAGAGCACATACTACCAGCTGACAATGTGATACCAGATTCCCGAGATGAAGCAAGAAAGATTTTGCGAAACTTGGGGATGGATTACAATTCTATCCACACTTGTCCTAATGACTGCATTCTTTTCAGAGGGGAATACATAGACATGGAGAAGTGTGCGAAATGTGATTCCGAAAGATATCGAGTAGATCTCCACGGGACAAAAATTCCACAAAAGGTTTTGCGACATTTTCCTCTGCTTCCTCGCATCAAGCATTTCTTCGAATGTAAGTCCATGGCCGCCCTAGCATCATGGCATGAGGAGAATAAATCTTCGGATGGTGTGCTACGAATTCCTGCAGATTGCACAGCCTGGAAACATATAGATGGAACATGGTCGGATTGTGCCAGGGAAGCTCGAAATTTGCGCTTAGGCCTGGCTATGGATGGCGTAAATCCATTTGGTCAAAGATCAACATCTTACAGTGTATGGCCCGTTGTCATCGTCAACTACAACATTCCCCCGTGGTTGACTACGAAGAAGGGGCACCTCTGGCTTAGCTTGATTGTGCCAGGGCGATATAAAGTGGAGAATATGGATGTGTATCTTCGTCCACTATTGGAAGAGCTACAACAATTGTGGATTGGCATAGAGGTGGTGGATATGAGCCGACACACACGACGACGGAATGCTTTGATCAGAGACATTCTAATGTGGACCATGCATGACTATCCCTGGCTAACAGAATGCTCAGGTGATCTATTGACACTCCTCACTCAGACACTGTAAATCTTGTTTTTTCCCATAGTTGATCTATTATCATGTGTATACATGCAGGGCTTCAAACAAGCGGATACAGAGCATGTGTCACATGTGGACCTAGACTGAATGCACGTAGGGCGCCCTCACTGAAGAAGCAAATCTACGAAGGTCATCAAGCGTATCTTCCAGAGAATCATGTGTTATGCGACGGCTTTTTGGGAAGAGAGCCACCAAGGATGTTTGCACAAGCATGGTTAGAGCAGAAGGAGATGTGCGATGACGGATTGCCTCCAGGGATGAAGAGACTATCTCTATGGTACGAGTTACCATACTGGCCCCGACTCATGATCAATCACTTGCTCGATCCAATGCACATATTCAAGAATGTGGGTAATCTACTATGGGACCATCTGACCGGCAAGAAAGATACTTTGGCAGCCAGAGTTGACCTTAGAAATGTGGATCGTATGGAGCAATATTGGCCGCAAACAGCGTCTGATGGATCAATAAAACTCCCTAAAGCACCATGGATTTTAACGGGAGCCCAAGAACGCAAAGTAAAAGAGACCATTCGATCTTTGCGGACCCCCACTGGCGTAATGCACTCGCTTCGAACGTGTTTTACTAAAGAAGGAAAGCTTACCGGTTTGAAGTCACACGATTGGCATAAAATGTGTCAGGTACGTTCATAGTGGACTTTAATATCATTGCATAAAATGTGGACTTTAATATCATTGTTTCACATACTTTACAGTTTATTTTACCGGTTGTCATTGAGGGATGTTTGTCTCTCGACATCCGTAACACAATCTACAAACTTGCAAAGCTGGTGCAATGGATCTCACAAAAGGAGATCAACGTAGACTCCATACCATTCGCCAAACTAAATGCTGCGGAGCTTGTGTGCATGTTTGAGAAACATTTTCCTACTACCATGCTAACCATTCAGGTGCATCTTCTTGTTCACATAGTTGATGAGGTGGAAATAGCTGGCACAGTTCATTCCAGATGGATGTTCTTCTTAGAACGTTTCATGAAAACGCTTAAGGGATATGTGCGTCAAAAGGCACGTCCGGAGGGTAGCATGGCAGAAGGTTGGTTGGTATCAGAGTCCCTAGTGTACATTGGAGAGTGGCTAGACGGATTTGATAAAGCCCGGGACACACTATGGCGAACCATAGATGATGAGCGCATATCTGGGATTGTCATGTGCAATCTCGGTGTTGAGAAGAAGATGACGGAAGATCTAGAGGCTAAAATCAACCGATTTTGCATGCTTCACAATCCAGTGATGCAAAAGTGGATTTCACAATATGAGGATACAAAGCAAGAGCGACAAAGGGCACGAATCGAGTGGAGACGGGGAAGACGACCACCGATGCACTATCCGACGGTTCTGGAGAGCCTACCAACATTCATGAGCTTAAGATGGTTGCACAACCAATTGAAAAGCGCACAACAATGCGGTGACGAAGTGACTGAGGAAGAGTGGGAGTACTCTCGGGGTTGCGCGACCAAGGTAAGTTTGCAATGTACGACTAGCTAGTGACTTTATTTCTAAACGTTTGAACGACCACTCATAATCTTTGTTCGTTGTAGTATAAGTCATACACAGCAGCATGGTGTAAAGGTCGACATTTTAGGGTGGAACGGATCGACAAAAAGCGTTTTACTCAAGATTGTGGAATCATTGCAAAATTTGAACAGTCTAGTCGACGACGTTCCTCTGATGCAGATCCTGTGGTGGCGTAACTCACTTACTTCGGCACGCTACAAAAGATTTTGAGGATCGATTACAGAGGATTTTTTGTCTATTTGTTCGACGTGCAATGGTTCAAGATAATCATGGAGGGTCGCAACACTACTGTGCGTAGAGGAGAGTCTGGTTTTCTTGAGGTGGACTCTACTAAGAAATGGACTCACCTAAGAGACACTTTCGTACTACCCGAGAATTGTGAACAAGTAAGTATGTAAATAGTTAACATCCCCCTTTTACAAGTTATGTGCTTGAAAGCTCTCATGTAAGTTATGTGGCTCTGGCAGGTAATATTTCATCCTACAAAGTCTACATCAAACTGGTGGTACGTCATAGAGGTAGCCCCTCGTAGTGCAAGGACGTATGAAGGCTACCATGTGCCAATCACAACGGCATCAATGGAGGAGATCAGAGAAGATGCTCAATCAGAAGCCGCTGCGGTGGTGCCAGACGAGCATCAAGATGCTACTACTCTATATGGGGTGCATGCAGAGGAGCTACAAAATGAAACAGAGGATATGTGTTTAAACGGAGAGCTCTTTATAGATATAGGAAGTTTCGCTGAGTTATGCGAGGATGAGAGAGAGATCTCTTAAAGCCACAAATATTGTATTTGAACAGTTTTGCTCCGTGTTGTAAAAGCTCTGGCTCTCTAAGTACCTTCCATGGTGTATAACGCTCTTTTCTACTCGTGCTCACATCTTTTGATTGAAAATTCTGAGTTTTCGACTTGCCTCTTCTATCACTCAATTCATTGCGTCATTGTACTTATATGCGTCATTACGTCATTGTATTTAATGGTCTTTGCGTCATTGTCTACTCTATTCATTCAATATTAAGTTTAAATATTCGTGTGTTTAATGCAGGTATGGATGATGAGGAGTTTCTTTCTTCTTTGTCACCGCAGCAGAGACAGTGGTACATGGAGCGTCATCGCTCTGGCGCATCATCGCGCGTTTCTACGTCATCCGCATCTCCCTCTCTTTCGGAGCATTCGGCGCGCTCCGAAGCTTCGGCGTCGACAAGACGATCTTCACACTCGTCTAGACACCGGCGCTCTAGTGGTGGCGGTGGCGGTTATTGTGGGGATTCCGCCGCCGATGCCTCCACACCGCCTCGTGTTCGACGAGGCTCTTTACCCTCCCCTTCTTTGCCCGCCCCCACACCAGCCACAGCATCGCCATCTACGCCAGGTTTTGCGCGGCTGACTGTTCCTAGCAGCTACACACCTCTACCTACTCCGCCAGGAGCCACCCCACTCGACACTCCTCGCTTCGGGGCCCAGACGCCGGTGGAGACACCTGACGTCCGTACCCCCATCGACACGCCGCTAGAGACCCCTGCCGGGACACCCAGATTCACGCGTCACCGGCCAGAGGGCTTGCCTTACTCCGTCGACCTCAGCGGCGGCATCATCATGGATGATGACGGCAAGAAGGTGATCTCGCGCATGCGTGGTCTTTGCTCTCAGCTGTTTAGACACTACATACTACACAAATGGAGTGAAGTACCAAGTGATTTAAAAAACAGAGTCATCAGCATACTTCATGATGAGTTTCCCGTTCCAACACGGGATCAGCGCTTCAATGAAGACCTGATGAAGATTCGAATGCGCGAATACTGCAAACACAAACGTTCCGAAGTGCAAAAAGCAATCAAGCATGGGTGGAACAGGCCAGATTGGCTGGCCAAAGAAGATTGGAAGAATGCGTAGAAAGCAGCGCGCAAGAATCCCGACAAGTGGAAGCAACAGAAGGATGCAGCCAGAGCGCGAGTAGAGGCAGGGAGCTCGCACCACTTGGGGAGCGGTGGATGGGCATCATTTGAGGCCGATTTTGTAAGTGTTTTTGCATTGCTCTTTATGTTCGATAGTTTAGGGTTTATGAGTTTTTTAATTCTAACATAATGAAATCTTTGTATGTTTTCACAGTGGTCGATGACAGGACGTGATCCCACACCGTACGAGTGCGAGTACGCAGGCAGGAAGGGCTTAAACGCCCTGATGGACATTCTCAGTTCTCGCGGCGGCATGGTTAGTATTAGGGTTTACTCTTTTCTATTTTTTGTATTGTTTTATAAATGTTGTTATATGTTTATACTTACTGAAAGCTGTCTTATTGTCTTTTTTTGCAGAATCCGACAGATACGCCGCTTGGACGCGATGAGACGTCTGACTAGACGACGTCAGTTTAGCCGTAGCTAGATAGCATTAGTTTAGGGTTTCTCATAGCTTATGTATCATGAGACAGATTTTATACGTCTTTTTGAACCATGTATATTATTACATTTGTCACCGCAGTTCATTTTGCCAATCAATTCTTTATGCCTATGATGTTGTACAATTGTCATTATTACATTTGCCAATCAATTCATTTTGCCTATGATGTGTACAATTGTCAATTTTACGCTTGTCAATTTTGCAAACAATGTGTCTTGTGGGTGACTATTTTGGGTCTATTATCTACCCTTGCACTTTTTTTAAAAAGTGAATCAAGTACAATATGGTTGATGGGTGGCAGGGCATTCAATGCCCTGTCACCAAAAAAAAAATCTCTCGGGCGTCGCTATTTATGGCTCTGTAGCGTCGCTATGAGTGTCGCTATAGACTTCTGTGTAACCGTCGCTATAACCGTTGCTATAACCGTCGCTATGAGCGTCTCTATATAGCGAGGCTTATAGCAACGCATATAGCTATATAGAGACGCCTATAGCGACGCTCTCGTAGCGACGATATTAGCGACGGTTTTAGCGACACCGGGGGTTATAAAAACCCAGTGTATTTCCATCGCTAACAGCGTCACAAGAGCACACAACCTCTTGTAGTGGAAATCCCGCGGAAGGGGGGTTCTGTGCGCTGATATGTCCCATTCTCCTTCAAGGACAGATTCTGTGTGTTGAGGTGGTGCTTTGCTAATGGTGTGCAGGCGGCGACAGTAGCAGCAAACTTTCGTGTCAGGTCTCAATTCACAAGCCGATTGACGTATCAAAAATCGGACGCTCCGACTGCATGATTACTATTTTTAAAGCGTGTTGAATGTATGTCTGAGATCCAACGCCCCGCGAGCCTGGACTTTGATGGAGGGGGGTGAACACCACATACAATGCCTTGCACTAACATGTCCACAACTAACCTACCTTAATTTGGTGCTATGGCCAATTGATATTCCGTGGGCATTGATACACTTTATCTCCTTCAAGGTTGGGGTCGGGGGACAATAAATCATAACCCTCCATCTGTTGCACAATACTGGCGGTAATAACAGCAGTAGGCCGTCAGATTTTTGACAGTTGGACACGCGTCAAGAAAAAGGTCAGCAAATAATCTTTCCTCCAATCTAGCGTTCCACATCAGCACATGTCAGAATTTCTGCTCCTCAATTGCTGATGGAATTTGTACTCGGCTCATGTACACTTTGTTATAGTGTTGTATGGTCAAGCCCGTCAGGTATCACTGTTGGCCCCCTTTCCCCAACCCTTGAACGCTGGGAATGGTCGCTTGGTGACCATTCTCATAATAAGTGCTCCTGGCCTTCTCCGGTCGCCCTAATTATGGGGAATGGTCACTAAGCAACCACTCCCTACACTATCAAGGTCGCTTATCGGGGGGCAGAGACCTGCAGCCGCCCATCTACTAGACATTCCCTGCTGGAATCTGCCCCATGAACTGTCGGACACTCGACAACTCAGCATAAGGAATGAATTTCAGCAGCCACGATACTCTGCGCCAACCACCATTTTCCACCTCAGTGCATGGAATGAATTTCAGCAGGCTCTGTACTGATCTGCGCCAACCACCATTTGCCATCTCAACGTGTGTAATACTCATTGCACACTGTAAACGTACAATCAGAGCCCACTATTGGCGGAGGAGGGCGCAGGAACATGACGATATGGACAAGGAAGAGCTCAGCAAGGGCGGCAGCGACTGTCTCAAGGGTTTGCTACAGGCGCTCAGTGCTCACCAATAATTCTGGAGCAGCGCGTTGTTGTCCACCTGGACTTCGGCAGCCTTAGCCAATCCCTGCAACCACACAGACGCTGGCACTCTGGTGGGTGTTTCGTGCAACAACAGAAGCAGAGTGACCTCAACTAACCTACCATCGGCAAGCCTGGTGAGAAGGCTGCCCAGCTGTCCTCGTGCTCCTCCTTGATAACGTCCGCCAAGACTATAACAGGATACACTGTCAACGTACACTATCATAGACTCTGTACTTTGTGCCAACGACCAGTTTTCACCTGCAAGTACACTATCAGAGCCCTCCCAACGACCATTGATGGCCGGGAAAGGTCGTCCAGTGACCTTCCCCCCGTAATAACTGCTCCCACATGGCTCCCGGCCTACGCCAGTCGCCAAATGGTCGCAGTTATTACGAGGAAAGGTCAGTGGACGACCTTTCCCTACCCCTTCCTTTTTTTCAAGTTTTGCGACTTGGACAGATACCATTAATTTGTCATCGGGCAATAGCTCAATTGGCAAAGTACATGAAGTGTCCTCAACATCGATCAATTCCAACCTAGAGGAAGTGCGGTGTGCATGAGTGGGTGTGTGCTTCCTCTCCACTTCATGTTGTATTAAAAACAAGGTGAAGACTCACATTAGCATTTTAAGACAAAAAGTTCAAAAAGAAGCCTTGGGCGTCAATGAAGAGACCATTTACAAACTAAAATAAATTTTCTTACAGCAAAAAGTTGAAAAGGAGGTCATGAGACTCTTCAATGAAATGAAGGGACCCATTTACAAATTAGAAAATTGGATTCAACAATTTGTACCCCTTTCTCTTTGTCTAAGGCATGTTTAAAGATGCCAAAAACTAAAACCCAACTCTCTTTTGGTAATCATATTGACAAGATATTGAGTAGACTCAGACACCCGTGGGTCTACCCTAATTCATCGAACCTAGAGGAAGTGTGGTGTGCAAGAGTGGGTATCTCTTAAAACTCTTCTGGTGGTAATTATATTGACAAGATATCAGGTGGCAAGTTCAATTACAGAACCTGTACTCATCATCTTTGCAGGTAGGATTGATGGAAAGTACTGAGAGTAGGAAGCAAGCAGGCCAAGCTGTCGCTTAGTCTACTATCAAGCATCACCTGCCCAGGATCATTAGGAGTGCATGAATTGAAATGAATTGGGTACATCCCATTATTGCAGCTTGCTGGTTCTGACATGCTGCAAGTGCCAAGCTCTTGGATAGAACTAAGATCATTAGAAGAGCATATTGAGTCATTTGCAGTCCCCGCGACCATATTCGACATTTCAAATATTGGCTCCACACACTTGATCAGTTCTTCTTGAGGGCTTAAAAGCCCTGCGACATAGCCTCCCGGTTTGATCATGTGGTCGAGATACTCATGGTTCAGCACATGTAGTGGTGCTGAAGATATCGACGAAGTTGAAGACGACGCCGTGTCTGATAGAGTGTCCATGTAGTAAGCTGATAAGGTCCCCTGCTCCAGGATTTCTTTGGGTGAGGAAGATTGCAAGAGCTCATTGTATTCCGCTGCAAAGAGACAAGAGAGCATGCGTAAATCTGCGGACAAGATAAGAAAAACAAACAAACAACACATAAAAGATTGCACAAGAGCTCATTGTATCCCGCTGCAAAGAGACAAGAGAGCATGCACCAATCTGAGCAAAAGACACAAAAGTATGCCTTGTGTGTGCCCCTTTTGTTACACACACAATCACATTTCATCTTAGTGATGACCAGTGGAGCAATCACAGAAAAATTTGCAAGTCCCAAGGTGTATGAAGGCATACCCATCAGCTTGTCCAAGCGATGCGCAGCAGTGAGCTGTGGAGAACGATCGAAGACCTCATTGGCATCCACAATATTGCTCAGCCTAGCGGAGGCGGAAGGTAGGTACAACGAGTGGTCAAGAGGATTCACTAGCCTCTGACCAGTTTCTCCTGGAGCAGCAGCTAATTGCGACCTTCCATCAAAGCTAGGATCCGGCATAGAGCAAGTAGCACTGGCTTGGTCCTGGATATGGTTGCCATACACATAATCTGACGAGCCCAGTATATTTTCCAGCTGCATCATCATCATCATATTATGTTGATCAATTTCTTCAAAAGATGGAAGGTTGTTGTCAGATATAATTGCTTGCGTGCCGATTTCAGCGAGACGATGATGATGTGTGTCTGCAATTTGCGGAGCTTCGGCTGAGGTCAACGCTTTAAATCTATTTGCTGCACTTGCTTGTTTTCTGCTGCTAGCTGACTTGTCCTCACAGACATTAATGCCCTTGTCGGAGCAGGGCACTATATTCATCAACACCTGGCCTCCTGGCTTCATCCACCTCAAGTAGTTGCTCATGTCGAAGTTCGTAACTGCATTCAATCCCCTGTACTGTATGGCCGCAATGTCATACGCGACGGCTGCCTCCTCTTGCGTACCTGATTCAAAAAGGAGCCCAACATAATGAACACCTTAGAAACAGTGTGTTAATTAGAGCTTCATCTCTTACTAGCCAAACTTGAGAAATTCAATTCAAAAAATAGTCTATGAGGTGTTGTGGACCAAGCTGTTCACAATGCACGATGCAAATGATCGTCATCCTCCGTGAGGCCGCATCAGAGAAGAGGGCGCTCACCATTACTGATAGGAAGGCCCTCATCTCCAATATCAGCAGCTGAGTCAGGGACCACATCATATACCAAGAACCACCCACCAGGGTCACCACTAAAGCACTGTGGGCCTACAATAGGTTTTTGTGATGAATGAAAAAAATGCAGCTGTTTTAACACGCTTCGTATTGTTTCTTCATCTTGAATTAAAAACAAGCTTATGGAGGACTCTGCTTCTGTGGATATGCAGATACCTCCATCTGTGATGGCTCTGTACGATTTGCCTTTTAGAAGTGTTTTTCAATGTAAATTTCTATTTAGTCGAGAACACACATTCAACCTTGACTTTGGTAAAGATTGTACAGCTCCGCATGTCCGAAGAAACTCCTCAAGGCACAATATTAGAAGACAACCCACAAGAGGACTTTATTTATTTGCAAAACCCTACAATTATCAACCCCAAAATATAGACGTTAAGTTGTTCAACCTAATGCACTCTGCCACCCACCATTGCAGCTCCATGTCTAATAACTTTGAACCACCGTTTCTGGACATGTCAAATGAAAGAGAGCTGACCTGCTCCAGACCGTGTTAAGGATGCCACCGTGCCCTACTGCTGCTCAGTCACACATGATGACGATGACGCAATCATCTCAAGCTTTCTTGCCGCCCATACAGAACCCATGATGGTATTTATATGCTCCTGCCAATGATAATGTTCTTTCTGATGATGACATGGATCTAATGTCTATCAAGGACCTGATGGAAGCTGGCCTATCGATTGCGGAGAATAAGGACGAGGCCCAAATGCCATCCAGGATGAAGATACACGGGGAGGATGTTCCTCCTCCAATGATAGTCCTGGCACCTGGCCCCCCTTTGCGGCCCATCATGAGCATCTTTCAGCTCCAAAACAGAGACTGCCCTCGACCTTGTTGATGCCTCCACGATACATCTTAAATTTCGCTCCACCCAATTGATGGAGCCACATCATGAAGGATATTCTACCCAGCGACCATTTAATGTTGTCCTTGCCCAAGAAAAAGAGATATTCTGCCTAGATTGTTTTATATTTGCTCCCCATGGGACTTGCAGATGCTATAGATATGCTGCCCCAAACTCTTGTAGAGAAAAAATCACTTCCTTCAAATGTCGAAACAACCATTGTTTTACGGCTACTGTCTCCAAACCTCTTCGATGAGCCCACAAACCTACACGGCACCGTTATTACAGGATTCAATTGTCTCTTACCTCGGGCAGCAATGTATATCAATCAAGGGCCTTGCCCCAGAAACCCTGATTCTCATAACTTCCCCAACCAATCAACCAGCCTTGGAACGAAATCAAACAGCTCAAGCCATCAAGTCCAGACTGCTTTCAATCTCCGATCTAGTTGTCAAAGTTCCTTGAAAGGCAGATTATAATGCTGGTTCCGTATGCATGTACTATAGACGGTGCCCTCACAACATACAAGCTCTGTCTACAGTTTATATGGTCGAATCTCAAGCTACATATAGCAGGTGTGATCTCGTAAATGATTCTCAAACAAGCAGTACGTCTCTCAAATCTGTTACACAAGGGTCGTCTCTCTCCATCTTCAGCAGGCAGGAAGCTTATGCTCAGACAGTACCACAGTGTCATACATGGCTAGCCCAGGCTATCTGTCGCAGAGCTTCGTTACTAATTGACACTGCAATTTTAGAGGGGATCTATGGTTGAAAATCAGTGTCAAATGTCGGTGAAGATCACAATGATTAACCCCAATAAATTATGAACTTGAACTTGTCATGAACTCTCACAACTGATGTGAACTATGTGCACTGCATTTTGGTGGTGTCAACTGGATGTGAACTTAATGTAAACTTGAAGTCAAGTTGGTGTAAACTTGAAGTCAAGTTGGTGTGAGCCAGCCAAAACTACTCAATATAATGCTACCACTTCCCTTGCAAAACAAAGCGTGTGCACAAGCGGAGTGGTAACACATTCTCTTCGTGATGGGGAGATCATGAGGTAAAACCTTGCCCAGCCCATATTTTTTCCCCAAATGGATCGAACGGTCCATGATCAAGAGCGAATATGGGACTGTATATCCCCTCCAAAAAAGGAGGTGTCCGACGAGCAAGTATACGAGTTTCAAGGTACTAATTATAGAAGAGATTCATACCACTCTAACACTAACAGGACAGTAGGCTAAGGCACAGTTTAGACTTAATGAAAAAAGGCTTGCACCTGTGTTGACATTAAACATTGAAGTATTCGGACCCATCATAGCCACCAGTGGCCTCCCTTCTCAAATGACTCGACGACTGAGCAATCCATGTGATTTTCATCAGTAATTGTAGCATTGTGAGCACTAGACCATCCAAAAACTTGGCAAACCTAGTAAGCAAAATTTTAAAGGTACATTGACTAAATTTAAAGGTTTTAACACTAAATTTCTTTAAATTTGGAGGTGGGACTACACTAAACCTAGGGTTTTTTCGAGCGCAGTCGAGCAACCAATGCGGTGAACACACGAGCTTTGGCACTTGTTTGATTCGTAACGTCATAATTTTACTTTGTTTCATGGGCTTTCTTTTGTTAATTACAAGAAGCTAGCAGAGACAAGGGCTAAGTGTGTAGGATGTGGCAGTTTGATCATGAATGAAACCTAAATTCAATGGGTTCTTGAATGAATAATTAGCCAGAGGGGTGGATCAAGGGCATTAAACTAGGGTAAAATAATCGCAAGAGGGGTGGGTCATTGGATGGTATGGACCCTGTTCGAGTTTAGTTTGGTTCTGTGTTTAGTTTTGCCTTTATTAGTTCAGTATTGTGTTCTCAGGAAAGAACCAAGAATAGAGTGTCGAGTCCCCTTTCGGTAGTCGGGCATCTCTTTATATTAGAAGCAAGTTCACATCAAGGCTTGAAGAGTTCACAATGCGTGCAGAGTGTGAGGGAGAAAAAGAGCAGACACAAAGTATTGGTAGAGTTCTCAGTGAGGATTGGAATTACCTCACTACTCCTTATTGTTGTATATGATCAAAAGGATAAGTAAGGTTAGTACGACCAGTGTGATGGATGTCCGGCCAAATAACAATCTCCCACTTGAAGGCCAATGTGGCCCAAGTGGCCTATGTGTGTAAGTACATACATTTGTACAACCATGAAGCAATCATATGGCTTCATCCTACACCCATCATCTCCATGTAATGTGCAAACTGCTCGAAGGGTAGGCTCTTATGAGGAGAGTAGGCTCTTCATAAGAGCATCTGCAAGGTTGTCATCCGTATGAACCTTGACTAGCTCAATGCGCTTGCTAGCCAATATGTCTCATATCACATGATAGTGGGCTTCTATGTGTTTTGATTTGGAGTGAAATATAGGGTTCTTCACTAATACAATCGCACTCTGACTATCACAATGCAACACTGGAGTCTAAGCAATGCCCAGATCATTCACTAGTCGAGCTAACTATACAACTTCCTTGCTAGCATCAAAAACTACCACATACTCTGCCTGTATGGTGGAAGATGACATACAGTTTTGAAGACATGATCTCCATGACATGGCTACTTTAGAAAATAGAAAAACATAGCCATACATGGATCTTTGACTATCCACACAACTCGCATAATCCGTATCCGTGTAATACACAATGGATGCATCACTATTCTCAAAGCATAAGCACTTGTATGCCGTTCTTTTCAAATATCTCAAAATGTGCTTTATTGCTTCCCACTGCTTTCTACCAAGATTTTCCATAAATTTGCTAGCCACTCCCACTACAAAAGCAATGTCCAAACTCGTGGCTACCATGGCGTACATAAGGCTGATGACCGCTAAAGAATATGACACCTTGACCATTTTTTATTTCTCAACATTAGACTTGGGAGCATCATGGCTTGCTAAGTTTTGCATATGCTTGCATTGGGATACTCAATGTAGCCTTTCCCCCCTACATATTAAAACATTGCAAGACCTTGTGGATATATGTTTCTTGAGACAACTCTAGTACTCCACGTTTTCTATCCCTCTTGATACGCATACCAAGAAAGTGATTTTCATCTATCAAATCTTTCATAGCGAACTGCGTACTAAGTGACTTCTTCAAGATGACAATATCGTCTGTAGGCTTCTAGCAATGAGCATATCATCAGTATAGAGTATCAAGATGATAAATGAACCATCGTTCAACTTCTTGGTATATAAGTAGTGATCTTCTTGGATCCTTACATAACATGGGCATAACATTGGGACTGTGTGTACTTATCGAACTTAATGTACCATTTTGTTGAGCCTTACTTTAGTCCATACAATGCCTTGCGCAATCTACACACCACTTCTGTCCTCATAGGCTTCTCAAGTTTGACTTCAAAACCTACTAGTTGTTTCATGTAGACATCTTCATCAAGATCCCCATAAAGGAGGTCGTCTTCACATGCATCTACTTGGATCAATTCCATGGACATCCTCTATGGCTACTAAACCAAGCATAATATGTAGTGTAGTCATCTTGACCACTGGAGAAAAAATCTCATCAAAATCCACGCCTTTCTTTTGCTTGAAACCCTTAGCAACCAATCTAGCCTTATACTTAGGCTTGGGATCTTTTGCCACGTACTTTTTCTCATACACCCATTTGTAAGGCAAGGCTTGTTTACCCTTTGGCAACTCTATCAATTTCCAAGTCTCATTAGCCATAATCAAGTTATACTCAAATTACATTGTCTACTCCCACTTCATGTTACTTTCCATCTCAATAGCCTCTTGGTAGCAGGTAGGCGTTCCGCAGTCATCAATGACCAAAAAATAGTCTAACCATGGCTAAAAACGCTCAAAGGCACAAGAGACAAGTGTAGATCTCCTCACTCCCTGACTGTTGGACTCTGCTCTCTCAGAAGGATCACTAGCTCTCTCTTGATGTTATGTCCTTGAATCTCACTTTGCAATACTCAACTTCTTTCACAAGATATTTATACATCTTTAATTCATTAAAGATCACTCGTGAGCTACGAATAACTCTTCGAGATTATGGGTGCCAAAGACAATAGCCCATCTCTTCATATGCACCATAGCCAAAAAACATGCATGTGTGTGACTTGGGTTCAGCCTGTATGAGCTCTTTAGGCACATGTGAGAATGTCTCACACCCAAACACATGTAATATGTCATAAATAGGCTTCTTGCGTGTCTCTTGCATAATCGTGAGGTTAAACAGTGACCTATTGATTATATGCACCGCTCTTATAACAACCTCTTCCCAAAAGTCTTAAGATAAATTTTCCATAGATAGAATGGCAATGTGATCTATGAACCAAATCTAGAGGGTTCTTCAACTTTCTATGGGCTTTCTATCCAATGGTGAAGTCGTAAGCCTAGTCTATCTTTTGTATATTCAATGTTCACATAAACTAGATTCGGAATAGTTTAACACAGGGATATAGCCAAAATGCTATAATTGCTATATTTCGTTCTGACTCATATGACCAAGCCGGCTATGCCACAACTCAGTAGAAGGAAACTTGGTTACATAGATAGAAATTTTTTTGATAGAAGAGACATATACGGAATATAATGAGCCAGACTTTTGGCCTTTAAGCATGAACAAGTTACCTTTTCTAGATTAATGCCACATATCTCAAGCTAATGAGAATCACCCAGCTTAATTGAACCATGTGTAGAAGCATAACTGGAGAACCACTCCTTGTGAGGAGTAACATGAAAGCTGGCACCTAAGTCAATGATCCAATTCTGTGCAAAGCATTTGTCAAGAACTATAACATCTTTGAATTCAAATCAGAAGTGAAGACAAGTACATAAGCTAGTGCAAATACAAACTGATAATTCTAGTCTCTTTCATATTTAAGTGCATAAGCTCCTTCAATCCAAAACACTTTGTTCGATGAACTCTTACCATCCCAAATTGAGCATAATGACTCCCATAGTTCCTTTGCAGTAGTCTTGTCCATAATCATAAAGAATATGAATTTACCAAGGTGCAAGTAAATGGTCACCATAGCACGAGCATCAAGCTCGTCCCCATCATCATTAGTGTAAAAACCCTCTTTACACTCTTTCCAACGCCCTTATTGACCAAGACATCAAACATACGTTTCTTCCATATCATGAAGTTTGTACCATCAAACTTTCTAAAGGGTGATATAATACTCTTCTTTCTCAGAAATTTTAGCCATGAATGACAAGAGTAAATGCAGCAAGAGAGTGAGACTAAGAATTTATGGAGAATTTTTTTCCAAAATTTTTGCATAGTCTCCTTAGCACAGAGATCAAAATCTCAAACTCAAAACAAGAAAATCAATGCATAAGCCATAAAAGAGTGCTAACAAGGCATCAAAATGCATATACTATTCAAAAATAATGTTTGCCAACTTGGCATCAAAGCACATATACCTATCTATACATGTCATATGGTGAGGCTACAAATGGAGATCTCCATCAACCTAATCCACCTCACACTAGGTAGCCCGGCCCCCAATGCTCGGCTTCCAAAAAACCTCATGCAAAGACCCTCACAAAAGGCTATGCAGACACAACTAGCCACAATCTTAGAAAGGGCTCTTCCAGGCCGAGTCTCAGAAATGGTCAAAACTGCCAAAACAAGCCAAACTTGGCTCCACAACGATGTATAATGGTAGTATCTTTAACACAACATACATCCAAAATGTGGAATTGTCACTACAAAACCGCAAGACACACGTTCAAATCAAAACATAGAACTATCACTACAAAACCATAGGACGCATGCTCAAGCAAGCGCCAATGAGTATGCAAGAAAAATCATAGAAATAACTCTCTACTGGGAGTAAAACACTCTCAACAGAGCACAATGACTCTCAACAGATCATAAGTAATCTCAAGTTCTAGTCACGCATAAACCATATGTATCCAAAATTCCCACTAGAAGTGTAATGGATGTCATTGCCAAAGATGTTCACAGATCTGTTGTTTCTAGAGAGCCTCTATGTGTATGCAAAACTATATATGATTGAGAATCCGTCAACAACTATGTTGCATAGACAATTGAAGAAAACCAATCTTTAAAACTACAAATAACATACATCAATGCCAAGAATACATATGGTAATCCAAATCTGCACTCAAAAATGCATAGAAGTATTTCTAACGGCAATCTGTCACCTCTCTCTATGTGTCACTCTCAATAATACCAAAGAGCATGTGAAAAATTGTAGGCAATGTAAATGTTGGATGTCATTTCTCTATGGAAGAGTCGTGCATGTCGATGTCGGAGGAGACGATGCCACCAGTCAAGAAAATGGATTGTTGATGCTGAGAATTTGAGTGTGTCGTACTACACACACAATCCATCTCTCTTTCTATCGAATCTCCTTTCTCTTCTTCGTCGAGAGTGTGTATATTTGAGGCCTTCAATGCTGAAGTTGAGAAGAAGCTATCTGTTTCTTTCTCTCTAGACTCTCTCTCTTCTCTTACTCAACCTGAATGCACAACCTTTCCTAAGAAAATAGCTTTTGTGTTTTTTATTTTAAATATACTTGCACTTTGAACTAGCTGATATGTTCCTCTATAAAGTCGTAAATCTTTAAGAGATCTTCATTTTGATAGAAAAGAAGTTTTTGAATCAAAGTTTTGTAGCACAAATTATGAGAAAAAAAATGACCAGTTGTCAATTTGTCCTAAACTGTGTAACCTGCTTCTCTCTCTCTCTCTTTGAGTTCACCAAAAGCTCAATCTCTCACCCCTTGTGGCTTGTGGAGTTCAACCTTTGTTGCCTTGATGTTTAAGCTCGTGGTGAGTTCACAATACCTCCATAGACATGGAAGCTCCAAGCTTGGATCCATTGCCAATGTGAAGCTCGTTGGGAGGAGGAAAATGGCAAAGAAGTAGCATTGCAACCTTCACCTCTGATACCACTTGAAGAGTATGCGATGCGTGCAGAGTGTGAGGGAGAAGAAGAGTAGACACAAAGTGTTGGTGGAGCTCTTAGTGAGGATTGAAATTACCTGACTACTCCTTATTATTCTATATGATCAAGAGAATAGGTAAGGTTAGTATGCTCAATGTGATGGGTATTCCACCAATTTGACACGACACACACACTATGAGTCCAGAGGAGCTAATGCATGCTCTTTGTCTCCCAACCTCTCTCTATATAGATCCTAGCCTACTGAACCTTGAACTTCATGCTTAGCCTTGGTAGTGTCTGCTGGTCGAAACTAAAAGTGGCGTATCTTAAAAAGGTGATTGGTGGAAGGCTTAAGGAAATAAACAAGAACATCTTGATTGACTACATTGTTGTTGCTACATAGCATTAATTATGTAACCAACCGGATGAATATGAGAGTGTATAGACCAAATCTCTAACTCACTTGAGGATGTTGAATGGGTTACAACACCTAGGAGGTAACGAAATGAATGACCAGTTTTCAAACGTTTTGAAGATTCTGGAACATGTAAGAGTACCTCTTCTAGAGTTTCCTTGAAAGTAAATTGCCAATGTTTCTCATTAACATACTTCCTACTTCTTTAAGCAAGTTTCAACGTGCCCATATGGTCTTGGATAAAGTCCTTGCCTTGCTAAATGTTTTGTGTAGCTAACCCTACCAAAATTAGTGGTCCAAGTTCAAAATTGTATCAATATCAAAATAGGGAGGTACTCCTCTCAATCGAATCGATTTATTTAACATATGCTCTTAGCATGTCTTGTAGTACCTAATTGATATGTTTAGTATGTCCATCCATCTCCGGAGGACTCACAATACTGATTTTATGTTGTGTTCCCAACCGTTTAAATACATCCCTCCAAAGATGATTAAACTTGGAAATACTATCACTCAAAATTATCATGGATAATCTATATAACATATACAGATTTTTTTCAAACAACAAGGAAAAGGTTTGGAGTTTTCATGGCAGACCTGGTTGGAATAAAATTTTAAAATTCAATCAACCTATCGATAACCACCCATCATGAGCCATGACTACGTATGGTGGTTGGTAGACACACAATAATGTCCATAGAGAGACTACACTTATTGTGACTAAAAATCTTCATAATTAAGTTATCAGATTCATAAATTTGCATGTCGCTACAATTATGCCTTTGGCCCTTTGCTAAACACTAGGGCCATAACACCTAGTGTGAATGCATTTAGCAAAAACTTATCCAAGCATGCATTTCCATGACAAAATCGTTTATGCTCATAGCATACATGAATCTAGAGGGAGTAGAGGTGTAGATATCTCTTATAAAAATAAGTAAATACTTTCTCTTTGAACCATACCTATTTATAATAAGCAATACGGAGGAATGGGTACTAGATAGCCTTGCTAAAACCTTTAAACCATAATAGAATGTGATCATAAACCACATCTAAGTATAAATAATGAAAAAAGTTTATTGACATGACATAGCCTTGCTATGGATAGAAAAGGTATGCAAAATTGCAATTAAAAAAAAAATCATTCATTAATGGTGTCTAATAGTGCTTGTTACAATAACAAGTCTATATTACTAGGTATCTGATAAATTTTGGCTACTAAAATTATTCCGAATATTGCATGCTTGAAGTAATCTAATGCACAGATTTGACCAGAATATAGGGACTCTACTGCAATATATAATTACAAAAAAGACGTCATATCAGTTCTAGAGACTCATATTCTCCCCGTGAGGAATATATCTCCTCAATTTCATCATAGAAAAATTAACCATGGATAAGGAAAAATTAGCAAAGGAGGTACCCAATACACTAGCCTCTTCTCCTTCCTGTTAACTGCTACCCTGTATCCATGCATGACTATGCCACCTGCATCAAGAAAAGATGTACAATAGCATTGTACAAACTAAAAGGTACCTTTGGTTTTATCTTGTCTAATAACCCTTGATCTTAGCTTGGAAGCCCAAAATCCTTGGTCAAGTTTCAAAAGGATATTGGTAAAACTACTAGGTAGATGGGTACCATCATAAGTTATCGTGTTGTGAATAGTGATTGTAAGAATATTCTATTATTTCTTGATAGTTGAAAACTTCTTTTCTTGAAATCATAAGTGTAAAGGATTACGTAAATTGTCATCAACCCGTATAGAGTGATTGTCAATTACAAGCTGGATCATACCCCAAAAATGCCACACCTATAGACATTTTGTAGATTAAGTAGGAGATCAGATTGTCAAGTTGGAATCTTATTCACAACTAGATTATTTAAATAATCATAACTCCCCATTGAGGGAAAGATTGGAAAACCTCAAAGAAAGTAGTTATACTAGGTATTCTTTGATTTCTTTTTTAAAGAAAAAATGATATTCCTTGCATAGATTTAAGAGATATGTCTAATTAGCATAACTCAATCGTGAATGTGTGGGTGAAAGTCACCATCACTATAATGAAAATAAGAGATTGCCTACCTTGAGGGTCTCTTAGAAGTTTTACGTTACCACATGAAATACCTACTTGATAACTAAACCATGCCTTTCATCTATAGAAAAGATGCTTTTGTAGTGCACGCACCTTGTGCATAGAACCAATGATATGTATAGTGCCTACCGATGTAGTCATATACAATAAGTACAATCAAATATGATAACCTCAAGCTCTATTGTGTAGGAGGTTAAAATTGTGGTTAACTCTTACAACAACTTCAAGAGCTAGTATCAAATGTCACTGCTTAAAGCAAACAAGATCTTACCTAGCTGGAAGTAATGATGTGATTCAAGGGTATGTTGATACCACCTTAATTTGATTCCCTTAGTGGTTATGGAAAAAATAACTAACCACTAGGTGAAAACGAGATCATTGACGTTGTAGCAGAAGCATAAAAACTATTTGTGTGGAGCTAAATCTATTGTGTAGGTATGCCTTGCATGCTACTTAGAATACATTAATAAGCCTATTAAGCTAATACTCTTAAGTGCCTTGAATTACTCAAAACTCGCAATGGCCTTCTTGTATGTAAAATGAAAACTGATATCTCAAGAATGTCAAGTCTCATTCCCTTCCTAGTCCTATCGTTTCCCTGTTGAGTAGGTCATTTTCAAGGGGAAGAAGCCTTGCCTCTAGTTATGGCCTTTAAAGCCACTTGCTTTGCATGTTACTCACATGTTATGACTTGTTTCCAA
Organism: Adiantum capillus-veneris; assembly: GCF_014529385.1. Lineage (NCBI taxonomy): Eukaryota > Viridiplantae > Streptophyta > Polypodiopsida > Polypodiales > Pteridaceae > Adiantum > Adiantum capillus-veneris. Next base: position 58,537,139 of record NC_140958.1, read on the forward strand.
TTAAACATTAAAAATACAGTGAAAGCAATAAAAACTTTAAATGTTTCAACCATGGTTCCTGCCTCGCAATACATAAGCAAGTTAGCCACTTTAATTTGATAATCCTTTGAGATAGCCTTGCTCTTTGCCTACTGTGACTAAAATGCCCAACTAGATCCCTACAATTGGAGCCCTTCTACTTGTTTTTCAATGGGTTGTGTTGTGAATGTTACTCATAGCATAGAGAAAGGGAGTGTAAAAGGGAAGAATTTTTTTTCCAATCATAAGCTTCCCATGAAAGATTGAAGCCCTTCCTCCATCCCCCTTTCAAGAGAGGATGAGAGAGAGAAGGAAAGCTCTGGCTCATACCCAAGCTATAGGCTCCATTCCCCCTATCCTTTCTTCTTCCTCAAGGAGAGACAGAAAGAGATCCCCATGAGCTCTGATACCAAGTGAGACCGGAGGAACTAAGGCATGCTCTTCTCCTCCCAACCTCTCTCTATATATCTCCTAGCCTAGAGACCCTTGAATTGCATGCATATCCTAGGCCATGCTCTTTGGTCCTACCATTGCCCTTACACACACCACACCTCCCCCATTAGGGAGAAAAAGGGTAGACACCTTTTTAATATTTTTGGCTCAGAATGGATTGACTTGATTTGAGACAATTTCAATGCATCATCTTGGGGGAATGGTCATTCAAATGTGGACTCGGCTTTGGGACTAGACATCTTAGACTCAGAAAAGGTCTTGACTTGAGAAGAAGAAAAAGGATGGGATAAACCATCATGCCAAATATGATGTAGCTAGAGTGGGGTGGCTAGGTTCACTTGTGTACACCACGCCAAGACATGGAAAAGTGCATCATGACAATACGGACGTGCTTTATGATATCAATCCTTCCCCTAAAGAGTCTGGTGATGGCCTTAATGATGGTGCTTTAGTGGAAGCATATGACCTCTAATTGTAAGTGGGATTTTTATTAAAACCCAACCTTAATGAGAATAATCTGAAAGTAAAGTCTTTGTGCAAATGGAGTCTTATGAATTGAGGGACGGATTTTACGACAAATAGTTTATGCTAGAGTGCACCATTTTAACCAACCCAAGATATATCCACCATGGTTTTACTCTTCTCTGACCATACTTTTGCAAGAGGGTGGATTGAGGTAGACCTACTGGATTTTGCCATTTTTTAGAGCACCGCCATTAGATGAATCATTAGAATGAGGACCACTTGCAACAATTGCACTTTCTCTCAATGTTGCAGAGAAGTGTAGATCACCAAGCAAGAGGGTCCACCTCAAAATCTATATATGTACATCATGTGAATGCACATGGAGGGTTTTTTTTTTTTAATCTCAATAGTTAGAGAAGTACACTTGAAAGAGAGGTTTAAAAATGGAAAGTTATTAAAAAGTTATAGGTTTATGAACAAAGAGTGCTCATTTAATACATGTTGGAACATGTGCATAAAGGGATTTTGAAAATACCTCTTGAATGCATGTGATATAGATGATTTTTGAGAGGCTAATGGACACGAAGGCTTCATCGGCAAAACCAAAACTGGTATAGAACCATACACAAAGGCAAGAAGGGTTGTGCAAGAGGTTCTAGGTGTCGTAACACAGTAAACTATAGCAGAGAAGCAAAGGATTTCTTTGCAGGGAAGAAAATGGCTTCTAGTGAGAAGCATCTAAGGTGAAATGGTCTCAGCATTGAGCATGGAGAGTAACTAGCAAGCTAGGAAAATAGGGATAATACTATGTATTATGTCTACAACAAACTATTTTTAGTATAGTTTCATTGTGTTGATGAAATTTAGGCCTTCAAAGAAAGACTATTCACAAGTCTCCTATCACATATCTAGGTTTAGAAGCAGAGTGTTTGACAAACTTTTACAAAAAATTGCTGAACTTTCCATTGAGAACCAGCCAAACTACACTCTAACATAAGAACATTTGGTTGTTCTTGCCTCATGTAGGATTCTATGCATGAGGTGGTTATTCCTATAGAGCCTTGTTACACTAAAGAAAACCTTGTTGCTTTTACATCTACTATCAACCATAGCTCTTGCAATACTATTGTTTCTTATTTCCTGCAAGAGATAGAACTTCTCAAAAATGATGTCACATGGTGCATCAACAAACCTTAAAACATGTATGGATCAATGACAAAGACATGATAAGGTCCATTTTCTTGGAAATTAGAAAACACCTTGACAAACCTAAGGCATTTTGTGAGTAAAATATAATGTGAGCTAGTTTTTGAGAATACTACGTTTATCGCAAGAATGCTAGATCGGCTCATACTAGTTCATTAGGTGACAAGATTTTACGTAGTGAGCCCTAGTGCACTCATATGTGTATCGTTCAACACCTAGCAATGAACTTAAGGGCTTTCAAACAAAGGGTGTTCACAAGTCTCCATAACATATCAAGGTTTAGAAGCAAAGTGTTTGATTAAGCTCTACAAAAACATATTAAACTTTCCCATTGAGATCCATCCAAACTACACTCTAACATAAGAGCATTTGGTTGTTATTGCCTCATGTAGGCTTCTATCCATGACCTGGTTATTCCTATAGAGCCTTGAAACATTAAAGAAAACCTTGTTGCTTTTGCATCTATTATCAATCATAGTTGTAATTGCAAAACTATTGTTTCTTATTTCCTACAAGAAACTCCATAGATAGCACTTCTCAAAAATGGTGTCACATGGCACATCAACAGACCTTAAAACATGTATGGGTCAATGACAAAGACATGCTACCCTCCATTTTCTTGGAAATAAAAAATAACTTGACAAAGTTAAGGATATAGGTGATGCAAATGCAATTTTTGGAGCTCCAAATGCACCTCTTTTCAATCTTTGGGGATAGTATGGAATATATTTGTCAAGCTCAACTTGTTTTGTAGGGCATCAAGAAACATGACTCGCTTTTCTCAATCTTTCATGATAATCTCCCATAAGAACCCAATGTTGTTTTGTTTGGAAACTCCTTAGGCTACTTTCATGAGAGATTCTCCAACAGTTACCATATAATGGCATCACGTGAGTGTAAAGGAGAGGTTTCAAAAGGGAGGGAAGGTACATTTTATAGGTGTAGTCCCATACACATGGGTAAATAAAGGGAATTTTTTGCATATAGGATACACACCTTATTGTCAATAGTGAATTCCCTAGGGCTACTCCTTATTTCATGAGGCCTACTCCAACAACCAATATCCAACCTTCTAGGATTCCAACAAACAACCCCGTCTAGTCCAAACCCTTTCCTACAACCTACTCCACACACCATGCCACACCGTTTAATAAGGGAATTTTTTTGCACATAGGATACACATCCCTATTGGTACTAGTGAATTCCCTAGGGCTACTCTTTATTTCATGAGGCCTACTCCAACATCTGATATCCAACCTTCTAGGATGCCAACAAACAACCCCGTCTACTCCAACCCTTTATAATAAACCCTTGAATAAAACCTACTCCACACACCACTCAATATTTCACTAGATCGTTAAATATTAAACCCCCTACCCTCATTGAAGAAGAACCCATCAACACATGGTCTAGAACAATCACCCCATGACAACCCACATCACATGTGAATTGGTGTCTCTTGGAAATCATGATCTTGATCAAGGACAATACTCAAATTGGAGGTAAATCAAAAGAGGGAGGCATAGAGCCACATAGCTAGATGTTGGTGAGATTCTACAATAATAGTAGAATGTCTCTAAGGATGGAATGCCATCACACCTGACTGAGATTAATTTGACTTAGTCATGGAACTATAGTAATGGGGTTATGCAAGCCACTATTTGACCACAATTCGTCTTAGGCAATGAAGAAAGGCCACATAGATTTTTTTGTGTCATGGACAAGAGATTCTATAGTGCTAGCAACCCAATTTGTCGAGAGTGTGTGAAATTCTTCTAAGATGTAAAAGCTCCTACAAAGCTCCTACATGAAGTGGGAGCTGTGACATCACTCCTCCCAACGTGAAGGGGGGAAAGAATTGTTGATTTCCCTTTTCTATGGTAGGGAGAAATTAAGGGGATGGATATCAAGTAAGTGGGGTAGCGCATATCACTCTTGCCAATTATTCCATGTACAAATCAAATCATTGGTCTTGGATCAAGGAGATAAGTGCAAAACTCTTAGTTCAAGATCATGTTGTGAGCCAAATACCTCTGCGTTATATCTAATAATTAGGCTATTGCCCGTCTATTGGAGTCAGCATGCAATGAGAGCCTTATCTCATTTGAATTATGTGTTTGTCATTAATTCTTGACTACATAGAGTTTATTGGTTTGAATAATGAGAATAAAATGAATAATATATTATTATTCATGAATACTAGATTAATTTACAATTTTATGAATAAATATAATGTATATAGATTGATAAGCTATTGATTTTAATAATTTATCAATCATTACACAATTTATATAAAAGTGGGCTCTTTTTGCCACAAACTCAATACCACCCATATTTTACAGGAAACCTCTATATTTCTTAAAAGATTTAAACTAAGATCACATTAGTTATATTATGATTTTGAGAAAATTTATGGAAACAAAAGGAATTCATGATTTATTCACAATGGTAATATGTTATAAGACAAAAAGCCTCTTAATATGGACTTTGGAACTTGATGTTGAGAGCCTATCTCCCGGGGCAGTCACTTATCAAAAGCTTCCTATATCACGTGCGTTCAGGAGGTTATTAATAATACCTCAATATACATACTATATTTACACTACGTGCCTATTTAAAAAACCCCCACCCCCTTCTGTATGTATACATTTTGATACATTTTGATCTTTTAATAATCCTCTCCGGTTAACTCACATCATAGCATACACATTCTAAAAAGTGACTGCCCCGGGGCCTAGCTTCAAGGTTTTGAAGTGTTAATTTGGACTATGCAATACTTAGCCTCTAAAGAAATTATTGAGAAGGGTGTTACTTAACAAGATCAATGATTCAACTGAGTTGGTATAAGTTATGTTATTTGGTAAAATGGGCAAGGGACTTGAAGGGCTAGAGGTGATTTTTGTGGGTTAAGGGCTAGCAGGGAGCGATAAAAATGTGAGGATAAAAACAACACAATCCTAGAGTCAAGTATTATTAGGTCTACATTGTTTAAGTTGATCTAAAGTTAGTTTGTTGAAACCTGAATATAGAAGTTTCATGGTATGGTGTTGTAGTCAAAGCCACAGGTAGCTAGAAATAACAAGGCTTAAGTTAACTTAAAGCCACGGCTATAAGTTATATCACTTAGATGCCAAGAAGCCGAATGTTTGAAGTCTAGGTTGTGGTCAAAAGAAAAAAAATTAAGAAGTTTATTATGGGTGATATTAGGATGATAATTATGGTAGGAACACAATCTTTTTTGGCATTGGCCTAAAGCATTGCTAATGATGAATTTATTCCTAAAATGGTAAAGGACCTGACACAAGGTTTTCACTTTGTATTATTGGTAGAATACTTGACATAGAGTGTTGCAAGAGAGTTTGATATATATTTCTAGCCTAAATGCCAATAACTATAATAAAAGGGAGGAAAGGTTTTTATGCTCAAAATAAAAAAAATAGAAAGAAAAATCAATAGCTCTGTTTTAAGTCTTTTTTTAGGCCCAATAGTTTTTGTTTTTTGAGGATGTTCTAGGTATTTAGAACATTATATTTTTCTCTAAAAATTAATATTGTTTCTAAATATTTCACTCTACCTTTGCACTACCAGGGGTATTCCCGCAGTTGAGGTAGGTGAGTTTGTGCTCAAAATGAAAACGTTGTCCTTTTTAAAGTAATACATAATTGATCAAAAGCCTATCAATTGATATGTTATGTATTATTCAAAATTTGATCATTCATAGCTATAATTCATTTTGTGAATAAATTGATATAATACGACATAGTCTTTGAGAACACTATGTTTATCACAATGCTAGATCAACTCATACTAGCTCATTAGGTGACAAAATTTTGAGTAATGAGCCCTAGTGCACTCATATGTGTGTGATTTGATGCCTAGAAATTCACTTGGTGGTGGTGCTTACTATATCACTTTCATAAATGATGTAACTCATAAGGTTTGGGCATATCCTTTAATGAATCATGAAAATGATGCCTTATATATCAAAGGTGGATATGGTATGTCCAAAATGAGTCAAACAAGAAGCTTAGCATTAGGTTAATAGAACATTAAAATTTCTTTTGAGGGGTTTAGAAAAAACTTTTTTCTTTATTTTGCAAAACTCACAATCTTGAGTGATTGTATTAGGATGCCACAAAGAAATATACAGATCAACCTCAAGCTCATCCAATCCTTGAGGGTCGGAGGGTTTAGAAAAAGCTGAATGTTCCTACATTTTGATACAAATGATAAGAATCCCAGTGTTGTATTGTTAGAGCTTCATAGGGTATTGGGTGCCACCAAACTTAAAGAAGAATTTCCAAGAATGTTCATATAATATAAAATCCATGTAAAAGATGAAAAGTATATTTGGAGTGTGTTCAAAATTTCATTATAAGTGCAAATAATTTCAATAAATCAACATTGGTAGATTTTTATATAGCAGTCATAAATTGAAATAAAAGTACCCTTCATCGCTTAGAAGCATAACAATTGTTGAAAACTAATAGGTATAATCATAGGATGACATCCTAAACCTTACTAATATGATTTTTAGAAGGTGTTCATGCCAATATCATGAAAAAGGCCAAAAAGAAAACTTGTCTTTTGCCACAAGTGAGGTTCAAGAGTCTTTTACAAGAGCAAGGCAAACGGTGGAATACATAGCCAAAAAACTAGGTTTCTCTGAACTCATAAGACGAATTTGTAAATCATCAAAAAGGGTGAAAAATATGTTTTTCATCTTTAAATAATCCTAGAAAGTTGCTTGACTCTAAGGACATAAAAGTATCTCTAGAGATAAAGGTGTCCCATTACCAACCAACCTATTGTTAAATAAGTGCTTGAAATTGACCTTGGGGGAAAGTATGTCTCCCATGAATTCTAGCACTTTTTGTGTTACACACGTGACACGGCATTACAAGAGAGATTATTTCTCCTCTATAGTTGCCCAAAATGGAGTTTAAGGCTAAAGCTATGAATATTGCAACTCATGTGCTGCAGAGATTACTATTAAAGGCGCTATATGGTGCTATTTCAAAGGAGTCCTTGGTTGTGAAGCCTTTGTGCATAAGCCAAAGGAGTTTAGAAAGATGTTGGAGCCAAAGTTGTAAAAAGTGCATTTTCTTTGGGTATGGTGCCAATGGTGAGACATGCGATCATTTGTGGGACCCAAGTTCTCATTGTGTATGTGATCTTATATTCAATGAGAAAAAACTATGAAAATCCCTCCCAAAGAGCTTGAAATGAAAAAGCTTACTTTCTAGATAGGATGGTTTACAACATGTCATGAGTAGAGACAAGAGGAGAACAAGAGTCTATTCATCTGCCACATGGTGAATAAAGTGTGTAGAGTGATGCTCCTAGTTGATCTAGTGATGCCAAAATTAGAGGAACTACATTGAGGGGTGATGCCCAAAGTAGCAGAAGTACATTGATGGGAGTTGAAATGCTAGTGGAACAATTGGTTCCTCATCTAAAATCCAATGCAAGTTTCTAAGCCACTGAAATGGGTTTTTCCAAGCCTAGACTATAACTTGATGATAGATTTTGACATGAGCCTTACGTATATTATAGGATGAAAAGTTGATGTGGTAGAGTTTATGAAGTTGGGGGTGGATTCTTTGCAAAAGAATCATACTTGGGACTTAGTATCTTTTCCCAAAGGGATGGATAATTCATCTTTTGAATAGGTCTATAAGGTGAGATGGCACACTACATGATGTGAAGCCTAAGTACAAGGAGAGATTGATTGCCAAAGAAGTCAAGTAAAGGACTTTTGACAAGGGATTTTTCCTACCTTTCAAAATGAATTCTTTGGAGATAGACTTGCTTTGACTACCAAAGAGGACATGGAGTCCTTCAAAATGGATATAAAAATGTTGTTCTAATTTAAAATAAATCGTGCCCAATGTAAGTAAGAAGGAGGTGTGGTGCACATTGCTAAGCTGCTTATCTCTTTGATGATGGAAATTGAAATGAAATGATAGGGAGATATTTGTAGGAGATAATTAACACAACAGTGCCTTGTTCTTGGTGTTTCCAAAATACTACCTCTTGTTTCAGTCTTCATCCTATGATTCTTACTTGATGGGTTGCAAGTCATAGTAACTAGTAGCATCTTTGGGAGGTCCAATGTATTATCTTATTTATATACCACATGAGTCCAACAGGAGAGGTTTTTAGTTTTTTAAAATTTAAGTAGTTTAACATAGATACATTAACAAGAAGGGATTTTATTAAACCATTCTGGGAAAAACTATTAATTCATCAACAAAGAGGGGTCAATCTATTCATATCCACATTTTAACATAGGTTTTTTTTAAGTACTCTATGAATCCATGTTACATATGGGGTTTTTATTAGTGGATCCCAAGGTAGTAGGCTCTCTAGTAGATAACTGATATCATATTACTTTTATTTTAATGAATTCCAAACTCACATTTTTCAAGTATATCACATGAATCAGATAAATACTTATTCTTGGGATTCAAGGTCCTCACAATCTTGTTATTACTACAAGTTCTAAAATTCTCTAGAATGATACAGATCTTGATATATGAAGGTTTGCAATTCCATAGGATATTCATCGTGGAAAAGAACCTTTGGCCTTTGTAATGTGGAAACATAAAAAAACTTTCATTATTCGTTGTATATGGTTGCAATAACCAATATTAGCCTCCTAATAATATGCACAATAGAATTTATAGATCTCACATCATCGCTTACTACTTTGATTTTGCCAAAACTTGGTAAAATAACCAATAAATATTCATAATCTCTTGTTTATTGTGAATGGATACAAATTGTATGTTTGAAAGAGAGAATGATGTTTTACAGAAGGACAATTAAGTAACCATCATTTGATTATAGTGCCTAAATTTAAGGGGTAATATTACATAGTGAGATGGAAATTTGGGGAGATGGATAATTATTTCATTGTCAAGTTTTCTTATCAATTGTGGTGTCTTATAATCAATATGGACTTATTTTTGAAACTATAAATCAATTAACATTATTCTTTATGTGAGTAAAGGCCATGCTTTGACACCATAGAATTGTGTTTTGCTAAGAAAATAGCACTCATGGGAGCAATGTCTAATAAGGTCTCCACACTTATAAAATTTCCACAACCACCTTGTTCTTACAACCTAGAAAATTATCAAGTTGATCACGTAGATGTCCTCTCATTAGTCCAATTTTGATTACAAGAAAATAATTTTTGTTTTATGTCAAGGCTTAGGTATTTACCTCACCTTTGTATCAAAAAACTTAATATTCATGGGTCTTTAGAGCTTCTAACATACCTTATATTGAAAGTAGTCTATAAATTGGAATCTAAGTTTTAAAGAACATCATCTACAGTTAAATGTCTTCTATATGGTGTTCAATTGGACTGCAATGTCTTCTCTATGGTGTTCAATTGGACTGCAGTTAAATGTCTTTGCAAAAAAGTGAAGGTCATACTTCCATTAGTTGGGTTCCTTCAAAAACAAAATGTTTTCCGAAGGAGACCTCAAGAATGAAGATGAGGCTAAATAATTTGAGGGTTTTGTAAAGCTTTGATTAAGCTTGGAAGCTAGTGCTTCTCTTCTTGTCATAATTATGGAAAGCCTTCAGGCTAGCATAAAAATTTATTTTTGGTCAGAAACAATGTCATGTAGTGGACATTAGCACAATACTAGAGGATTTTGAAATTTCCCAATTTCAAAGAAGGCTATTGTTGCTAAGCCTTGGTGAGTTTGAAAGTCAAACTTGAGAGCATTGCCTATTACATCATCGGGAGGTTCTCATTTTAACAAGAAGACTAAGATTTTACCATTTGATCAAATCTTTTTTTTTTTGTGGCAAATCGCACAACTCTTGTGCAAGGTTACAAAGTAGGTCCGTGAGCACCAATGGGTCACTTGGCCGCATTCAAACGGATGACCCTAGTCACCAAGGATGAATGCTTAAACAACTAAGCTAGCTCCTTTGGACAAAATCTTGACCTATCCATGGATTTCCAAAATGAATTGTTAATTTTAAAATTCTCTATTGTAAGTTCATTTTTTTAAGTTACGATACATTCAATTCTCCTGAAGGTTTTCTCTTACACTCTTCGATGAGAAATTTCCTTCATTGTTTTAGATGTACCTTTAGTGGGATCAATTGTAGAATCTAGGTCTCAAGAATTCACTAATAAGTGCAACTCATTATAAATCATCAGACTTTGATTCTTCTAGAATTTGTGGGAGTCAAACTAGGATTTCAAAAATCACTATTTTTCATTAAGCACTATTGGCCTCATATTAGATGTGTGTCTGAACATCGTGTGTTCTTCTGGATGTGAATATACAAGCTACATTGAAATTTTCTAGAACCAAGTTTTGAAGTTTGCATGTGATATATGGTTGAAGAACCTTAGTTATGCTTGCAATCTAGCTTTCTTTTTGAATCCTTTTGTAAGATAATATGGTTTGTCATGTTGTCTACTTGCTGCTATAAGTAAAAGCGTTGAACTATAGTTCACCTACTTTGTAAAGTCGGTTATGATTAGCCTCGGTGAGAGGCTAGACATTCGAGTTGGGTTCAACACCTCAAGGCTCGGCCTGAGCTTGAGGTTGTTTTTTTTTGTGCTTAACACAATTCACTCACGAATTTTGAAAAAAAATAATATGTTTTATCTAAAGTTTAACAAAACAAATCACATGAGAGTGGGATTTTCAAACAAGAAAAAGAATGCTGAGATGTTTAAATTTTACAACACAACTTGATATATATTTAGCTAGGCAATGATGAAAATGCATCTAGTATTGTATTTATATGAAGTAGCCCCTTATTCAATGATACATAAAATGTTTGTAAATACAATCCTACTAAACATATTTCTTTGTTATCTAAAGATACATGTTTAAAATGAAAAAAAAATTATGTTTAATTTTAGAACAACTGCATTCACTAGGTATTCATGAATATTATCTTTAAAAGGCTTACTGTAAGTGCCCAAGTACAAGTACTTGTTTCCATAGACTCGTCCAATTCGTGCTTCCCAACGACCATTGTGATGGTGCCTATTTCAAGTAGATGAAAGAAACATAAGAAGCATTATTGTTGCATTTAAATCATAGACTAATGAATTGTACACATAAGAAAACAAATAGTTATGCTACTTCTAAACACACTAGTGCATTTGAATGGAACTATACATACATAACAAAATCATGATACATGAGTGTGGTGCATACACTCACATAACTTGTCGAAATAAGCAAGACACACCACATAATATACTCAATATAAAATCAAGTCAAACATTATAAAATAAACTTGAATTCCTTTTCTGGGAAAAAACTACATCGAGGAGAAATAATAGAATTAACTTATAGAAGAATTAGATGTGCATTTTTCATAAGCTAGAATGTGGACAAGTTACTCAAAGGCTGATTGTAATTTTTAAATTAGAAACTCTAGGTGAAATACTAGGGGAAAATGAAAAATCTGATAGAGCACAATAAAAAGATAGATTTTACATTTCTTTCATATAATAGAATTCTTTTCTATAAAAGGAGTTGAATTTTTTACAAGAGAGTCTATAGTTGTCTTTGCTCATGAAAATTACTTTAAAATTGGTCAACTAAATATGCTATGTCTAGATAGGCATCCAATCAAGCCATGACCTTTGTATTTGGTAACGAAGTTCCTCCTTAATTCTAACTATGCATTTATCTAAGTATGCATTTACTGATTCAAAACAAAAAATTGCATTTAATTGCAAATACAAAGCATAGCACTCACATCTGAGGTTCTCATTTTTCAAAAAATGTATCATATTGTCTGAATTTACCATAGATGATTATCTGCACTCCAAGAATGTATAATTTATACGATGTGGATGTTCTAAACATAGGGAACTCTTGATGAGTGACCACCTAGTATAGTGTGTGTGTGTGTGTGTGTGTGTGTGTGTGTGTGTGTGTGTGTGTGTGTGTGTGTGTGTGTGTGTGTGTGTGTGTGTGTGTGTGTGTGTGTGTGTGTGTGTGTGTGTGTGTGTGTGAGTGCGTGCGCGCACGTGCGTGCGTGCACATACACACTCATAATCTTATATCTATCTATATATATGTATGTATGTATGTACGGGTTTGTGCTTGTAGTACGCAATTGCATCCACATCCAAGGTCTGGTGTGCAAACAATATGCTCATTAGATCTAGCAATGTAGAAATACAATGAGCTTAATTATAACTAAACGTCTTTTTCATGCTATAACATTTATCTCTCTCTTAATTACCCCCTTTATGTTTTAACATTTATCTCTCTCTTAATTACCCCCTTTATGGTTTAACATATTCCTCTTTCTATATAATTTTTTTCATCTCCCATGCTCTTTTACCTAAAATACCTAGGGATGAAGAGAGAGAAAGAGAGATATTGCCATCTATATGTGTATACATACATGACATCATTAAAAAATAGTCCATCAAAATGAGGTGTTATTATGAAATATAGGCTTCATACTTTGATTTTTATACATTGTCGCCCACACATGGAGTCGTAAGCATTTCATTTAACATCCATCCATGTGTTAATTATGCACTTTTTCGTATATGTGTATAAGTGTTTTGATTATTTTGTGCAAATGTATAAGACTACATGTGCTTACATATGGTCTCTCTCTCTCTCTCTCTCTCTCTCTCTCTCTCTCTCTCCCTCCCCCCCCCCCCCCCCCACATACACACATTCATCACAAAAAAAATAAGTCAGTGAACCATTATTTATGATACATTGTAAGAGATGATTACCTTGCTACTCCTCGGTACTTTGATACACCTCTTGAAAATCCATTACTCTTTCTGCCCAAAAAAGATACAAAAGTAATTTGCACAAACTTGTCCTCAAGAGAATTTATCCATAAACAATCTTTATAGTTTGTTAAGAAATAAGGTTCCCATAAACAGTCTTAATAGTTTGTTAAGCATAATATTGCATGGAAGTAAGAATTTATTTGTGTAAAATTCAGGTTTCCAAGGGAATGTTGACACTCATGATCGAGAAATCTCTAAAAGAACTTACATGTTGATGCACTTGTAATCTCTCACATGAAATTGATGTGTTAGGCTTGACTTATCTTTTTTCTTACACAATGTGAGTAAATACATCTCTTATTAAAATTCAAGTGAAAAAACTGAAGGAGTCACATTTATACTACCTTCGCAAAGAGGCAATATACTCCTCTCGAGAAAATTTTTGCATTTCATCTATCTCCTTGTCATATTTGTTAATCTGGAAAAAAACACCAATCGTCATTAAGAGCAGGTCCATATTTTTCATTCCATGTATTTAGTATGTGTGCTTCATAGTTGAAAAATAGTAAAAACCATAACATGTTGTTAAATGCAAAAACAAATCATTGCATACATGATACTTTGTTTTGCGGTCATGATATCTTTGTCAATATGCTAGTCATAACTTGCAACTTGTATCCTAAAGTAAGCACACATTGAGCTATTTTTGCCTTAGATCACATATATATTCCTACACTCATACCTTTTTATCTCAGACATATAGAAATAATTCTATATATACTAATGTTAGCACACATTGACCTAATTTTGCCTAATATAGCACATATATTCCTACATCTCACACATACAAAAAAAAAATTATGTTGATCCTTATTGAATGGTTAAAATTACTTTCAAATAGTTGCATGCACCATTAATTACACACCTAGTTAAGATGGCTTTGTTGCCAAAAATTGATCATTATCATCCGTAATCCATTGAAATGGATTCTTTCATTAAAAATTCTTAAATTACACCATCAACAATCTAGGTGTAGAAACAACTTTGAAAAATTGTGCTTTCTGTTTAAAATAGTTTGTTGTATATTGATGAAATTTGTAATTTTGAAAATTGTTAGATGAAATTTGATTGAACCTGAGATAGTCCTATTTCTAATCTAGATGAAATCTTGCAACATCGTACAGCATCACAATGAGTCATCTATTGAAAGGAGTGGCAATGTAAATAGTCTTTTTCAAAATCAAGATATTTCTAGTAGTTTAGATTTATTTTATTAAAATTCTATGAAAGTTATGAAAAGCTTCTTCTTCTTGGCCAAGTTCATCTAGTTTCGATAAATGTAAAACACTAGCACATAAAGTGACCTTTTGATACATAAAGCAACAATGTATTTTAAATATTAGCTACTTATATATTTAGATTTAACAATCTATTTTGAAGATCAGTAGCTACTAGAAAAGTAATATTTGGTGTCAGTGATGTCACATAGAATAAGCAATATCAAATAATCTCAAAACAACACTTAGAGGCACCAAATAGTTTTTGGGCAGAAGGGCTCATGTTGTACTCAATGTTGTCTAGTGGAGATATTTGGCATTGCTATAATACTAAAAGATTGGGCATAGCTAATTTTAGAGTTTTTATTTGTTATAGATAATTCCATATTGTCTTGTTTTTGTTGTACTTGATATATGACAAAATGACAATAGAAACTAACAATTTCATGGCCTCCATGGAGCTAGTCTTTATCACCAAAAAAAATATCCTTTATAATTACAAAACATGTACCTCTTTAAAACTTCAAATTACTAAATCTCTCTTACTCTTTTAAGGCAATTATAGTTGTTTTGCGGTCAAGCTTTCATTTCCTACACTAGATGTTATCAATGGATAGACCCATTTCCTACACTAGATATTATCAATGGCTAGATCCATCTCAAGAGGCATCCTTTATTGTACATGAAATATTTACTTCTATTCTTTGCATATCAATCTCTGTTTCTTTTTTTCCAAACCCACCACATCCTAATATTAATTGAAGAAATAGTTTGTACAAGTTCTACATAAGCACATCCTCAAAATATACGATTGGGAATTTGATTTGAAGTACATGCAATCCCTTCACAAGAGCTATATCTTTTTATGCATACACACACACACTCAAACAAACATACATATACATATACATATTATGACATCAGTTGATGTTTTCCATTTAATTAATATTATCACTAGGTTGGTAATGGGACACTTTTATGTCCTGTTAAGTAACCATTTTACTTGAATTATTTGAGGAGTTTCAAAGTACATCTTTAAAACTATATATCCACAAGGCTAGTTTATGAGTTGAATAAAACTTGACAATTTTTAGGTATATCAATTTCACCATAAACCTTACTCTTGCACATCATTTCTCAACCTAAATTGTGTGAAAAATGTGACTTTTTTTTGTCTTTTTTCAAAGTTTGCCAACTTCTCCACCGTAAAACTTGTATTTGTGAGGTCTAGCATTGTAGAGGATTAGCC
This sequence comes from Adiantum capillus-veneris, assembly GCF_014529385.1. Classification (NCBI taxonomy): domain Eukaryota; kingdom Viridiplantae; phylum Streptophyta; class Polypodiopsida; order Polypodiales; family Pteridaceae; genus Adiantum; species Adiantum capillus-veneris. The sequence continues at coordinate 58,552,569 of NC_140958.1, forward strand.
TTAGTACTTCTAAACATGTTTTCATGCTTCTAAAGAGAATCAAATATTCAAATTAGAAGCTATAACCTGATCAAAAAAAATTGGCCAAATCTTGGACTTTTATGAATTTTTTGGTGGCTTTAATGAGATCCAAAAGCAATTCGAATTGCATAGGTGGATTTCATAACATAGAGAAACTTTTACTTGAGCTGTTGGACACCTAGTATCAAATAAAATTTTTGATTTAAGAATGCAAATTGATTTTTCAATCCCCATGAATCAAAACCATTCTAGTGAAGCTTGCATAATTTTTATCAAGATTGCTAGTTTCCTAAGCCAATTATATAAACTTTCTAGCTAGTAACAATATTTAATCATAACCTTCAAATTTTATATGTATGGAACATTTTGTAAGGGATTTTAAAGGTCATAATGCGAAACCCAATTTTCTCTTCTTTGCTATTTTTAGTATTTCATCATCATGATCATGATCCTTCTTAATGAGAACTTTTATATGCTACAGATATACTCCATGTCTCCTCATGAATGTAAATGCCTAGGGCTCATCAAGGCGAATCCAAAAGAACATGTGTATATTGACAATCTTGAGTGCGGAAATTTAAACTTTGATGATAGGTCAACAAATTGGAAAAAAAATGCACACAAAAATATTTTGTACCTAATTCTATGTCCCCAAAAATATATGGTGAGTCTAAAATAACAATAATCTTTGATCACCACACTTTAGAAGTTTGATGAAAAAAATTATCTCTCGGGAGATAAAAATCCCAAGTCTTCTCAATATGCAATAGACTGCAAGAATTGGCTATTTTGAGCAAGATGAAATGGTATATCAACTTTGGAGGCATGCCATGGTGAGAATATGGTATATTTTACAAGTTTATCATTTTTCTCATATATAATGGTCCTAATTGAACTATAAGCTCAAGAAAGGATTCCCCAAAAAGCTTAGACCTTCTACGGTATTGCAAGTTTTTTTCCAATTCTTAAAAAGACACTTTTATGTCCTGTCACATTACCATCTAGCATCAAGATTTTTGTCCACTTGATGTTATTTTGAGAGAAACACACAAGGAATATGATGTCTAACTTTAAAATTTTCATGTTTATTGTAGCCTTTTAATTACTATAAACTTTAAAAAAAAAACAAAATCTAACACTAGAGTTTGAGGGTGTCTTACATGAGTCTCTAGCACTTTGTTTTTCCTAATTTCTAGTAAAATATGTAAGGATCATTGTTCTTAACTGAAATTTGATTACACATAATTTGCATTAGGTTATGTAGCTAATTTGTAAATGAGTAAGGACTCAGGAGTAATTGTGTATTTGTAACCATGTCTATTGAATATTAGTGTATCTCTTATGTATAGATTTATAGATGTATATTTGTGTATAAATATATATTTAGATACCCATATGAATGTCATACTATCCATGCATACATAATTACAGGCATATTATAATTAAAATGATTATAAAGAGTTTTTGGATTATGTTTTTTTATTATCCTAAATAAAAGAGTAACATATTCTCTTTTTTGAGTTGTATGCTTGTACATTAGCAGCACAATGAATGTTATAAAGTTGCATTGTGAGATGATTATCAAGAAAGGAATTTAGCCCGAGTAGAGTTTTTATATGAAAAATTAAATGTATAACTATAAGAGATAAGAATTTTTCATATTGACCAAACATAAATATTAGACTCTACTTCGGGAAGAATTAACATAAACATGAGCAATATCATTTAAAAATTTTATCAAGCAAAAATTAAAGCTCTATTCCATACCACAATAATTACATTAATTAAATGGCATAGCCTCAATGTTATAAGCCTTTTAGCTAAATTTCATCAAAATATTCTTTTTCTTGTAGGTTGAATCTCTCACTCTCTTGGGAACAATGTTTGATGATGTAAACACCCTTTTATTTAATATAATTATAATTGACACATGCAATCATGAAAATGACTTTCAAGATATCTTCATGAGTAAGATTATGTTACATCAAAAAATCATATGCATTCTTGTGATAACAATAACCTTGTATTTGATCATAGATGTTGTTTAAAACTTCTAACACAGTTAAGTTAAGATCCCAAAGATAATCTCTTCAAGAAAATGCAAATTTACGTTAGTGCACTACATCATGTATCATGCATAGTTCTAGATATTCCAAGCATGCTGTCTTAGTAGTATATTTTCATGCTTGGCAGGAAAGTTATAATTATGATTGATAGTTTTTTTTATAAAAAAGAATATCAAATTTCGACATCCCATATGGAGTATGATCTAGGGTAAGGGGGCCATATTAACTACCTTTAAGGAGGCAATGGGCACGATTTCTCTATATTGCATCGTTGGAGCATGGACAAGTGCAATCAATAGCACTATGGCAGTCCTATGCATAGCAAAAAAAACTTGAGGAGATCAATGCAGCTCAACAAGCGAAGATTGATGCCATTTTCTAGGTTTGTGTGTAACAAAAGAGGGAGCGAGTTGCTAACCACGGGCAAGAGATATTTAAAAACCAAGCTACCAATTACAAGGCTTGAACCAACAATCGGATGGCCAAAATGCAATACCAGCCGCACTGATCGACCATCCATCCTCCCACTTGATCATGTCCTCAAATTGGTGCTTAAAAATATAAACTTATTGGGGGTGGGTAGGTCCATACCTGGAGACCCTGCCCCGTAGTTTCCATATACGCCATTCATTTAGGTGTGATATTTGGAAATATTAAAGTTGATAATTATCTTGAGTGGATGACAATATTGAAACCAATACTTTAATTTGGGATATTGCACCTCGCAAAATATAAAGTGTACTTTGTAAGTTTAAAAGAATAGATATTTTATCTTCTTTTTTAAAAAATCCACAACATTACAATATTCACAAAAGTGGATCTTATTATATATTTTGATAATATTAAAATTTTTAAAAGGTATCATTTTATAATTACATCATGACAGCAGCTACATATAGAGAGTTTCTGTTATCATTTGGACAAAATTAGTGACAAAAATGATTTACTATAGATGGACCCTTGAGACATCCCAAACTCAAAAGTGATTCCAAAAATTGGAAGGAACGACTCAACCCAAACTTCTTATGTCAATACATGAATGCTGTGGGTTGAAACCTAGATTTTGCATTATGTATATACCCACTAATGTGAAAGTAGATCTCATAGGTGTCGTCATTTTGTGGAAAAAATATTGGTCTCAATATTTTAATTTTCCTTCTCTTTGATTAACTCATTTGCAAGCATATGATCAGACTCATAATTCAAGGGTCTTGGCTAATGCTCAAAATACATATTAAAGTTTTCTAGCTCAACAAATATTATTCATTTGTGGTCTAATATAAAACAATAAGCAGTATCCTTGATTGTAGGAAAAGAAGTAGCACTCCTTTACTTGAGAACTTATATCATCAATCCTAGATAAAAAGCATTATATTTCTCATAATCATGATGTTTAAGTATAAATTGATCCACAATTGGGTTAGAGAGTGGTCACAAGGTGCATATTTTTCACTCACAAATAGTTGACATGTGTGCTTGCAAAATTGAATCTTCAGTGTGGTCATGGACGGAAGCATTGAAACATGCAACCGGTGTGTGGAGGTGGAGAGCGTGGCAATAACCACGTAGACCCGACAGAAAGAGAGTATGATGTAGCAAAAAGCTTGGCATGCTAGCTATGAGGCCCACAGTCTACCACACAAAAAATCTTGCAATGCTGATACGACGTCCTCTACAACAGCCATGCAACAATCCTATAGCTACCACCCTTGCTTCACTTAATGTGTGAACGGTCTATAATTCTCCAAAAATCGGCATAGTTACAAAGCTCCTTGCGTAGTATAACTATGCCTTCCCTCTCTCCTCACATGGCCATGATTGAGGCATAGTTATTGGTTAACATATATAAATGATAAGTATGTCCCGTGTGAGCATTACCTTATTCAACTCACTCTACCAATTTAAAAGGTAATGACGATATAATCTCAAAGCTATGCGTCGATCTAAGTTATATGGTTTAATTGGAGGTTCACTTACATTTATTGATTATCCAAAATGGTCAATCAATAACTATAACTTAGGACGGGGGGAAGGGGAGGAGTCACTATGTATAGCTAGATTATGTATATCACGTGCGTTCAAGGACTATTTCTAAAATTCCTTATCTGTGAAATTTTGATAATTAATATAAACCCTTTTTCGATTCTATGATTTTCTTTCCAATTTTATTTTATGATACCCTTCTGTATGTGAAAATGTGACAAAAGAATAAATTTAATAACCCTTTTGTTACACTCACGTGATAGTCCCATAAGTAGTAAGTGACCCCCTGGGAACTATAATTTCTCTTTAAAGTATAAAACTATCAATTCTTGATTATTTATTTTGCTAAAAAATTTAATAATCAATGACGATGATGTGTATCAAAGAGCACATATGCTTGTAATCATAATATGTGGGAAGATGCATTGGCTACAAACAGGGATAAGAAAGCACTGGATAGGTAGACGCATAACATGCATTTCCAAATAGCTAAATGGTTTTCAAGTTAGTATATGCCTAACTTCCATCATAATGTGGTGCATCTACACACCTAGATGATGTGTATTGGAGCGCATGGACATAAGATATTGAAATTTGTCTATATATCCCTAATGTGGAGCTAGAAATGGTGACCTTTTTAGACATAGTTTCTAGTTTTGTTTCATCTCTAATTGGTGGTATGTTCATGAAGGTAGGATATTGGAAGTTGATGGGCATTGACATTTCCATGGTGGTTAAAACCTAGCAACACAGGAAGCACGATAAGATAAGCTTGGAATCTTTGTGATATATATATATATATATATATATATATATATATATAGTTTGGATGTGTTCTCAATTAGTGGTAGGCGCCACACAATGTTCAGCTTGGACATACGAGTATGTTAGCTAGCAACTAAGCTAGAGTGTTTATTTTTGTTGGGTATCTATACTATATATTGAGGAGACTCGTTTTCCAGTGCCACATGTCAAAGTTTGCTGCATCCGGTGAGTTCCAGTTTATATGAGTGAGGGGAAGGGGGGAGAGAGAGAGAGGCCGCCGAAGGCGGCCAGCCGTACTAGTTTAAAATAAAAAATGATCACACTTTAACCTCTTCTAAACAAGGCGTCCACAGAACAAGTGGCACTATCAGTTGAAAGAGTAGCATCTCATCCTCTGTTGTCGTGGGGGGGGGAGAGAGAGAGAGAGAGAGAGAGAGAGAGAGAGAGAGAGAGAGTCACGCACAGCGAACAAGGCACGTTGTAAACTTGTATACTCTAAAAAGGCTATTACTATTACTAGCCCATAATGTAGGGCCACCCTTTTGTACTAAAATTGAATCGATGCAATAGCAACCACCCACGGCAGTGCCAATAAACATTCAGTCATGAGACATGCTAAATGTAATGAAGCCTTGTTGATGTTGTGGTATGATGGTGAAACAATTAGGTGGTGAATTATGAAGCCACTCACAGGGAAATTGAGAATAGTGTCGGGACCCCAATATTTGAGGGCGGCCAAGTCATATGCATGGGCGGCAGTATCTTCATCGTCATAAGCTCCTGTCCATGATCGATTAGCTTCAATGCATTAGTCGTGGCATCAACAAAATGTAGTAATTCCACGCATTAAAATGATGAGAATCAATGTAGAAGACAATTACTGCAACTGGTAAGAGATTAGGGTTGCGCCTACCTAAATAAACTGCAGTGTCCAGGTCGCGTCGCAGTATATTTCCACAGCCACGCAAACACCAAAAAAAATTAGTTTCTATCATAGTGGTTTCCGCCCACAGACACAAATTCTAACCTAATGTAAAGTGACCACCCCGCTGCAGATATCTACCTTGCCGCCCCTTCTTGCTCTGAGATTGGTTCCACGAGTTCTTGTCCCACAAATGTGCCTCATATCTGCCAGTCCATCTATGCCTGTTTTGCAAGCAGTGTGGTAGATGATTACGCGATATTAGGTCTGGTAAGATATCTACATGATAAAATTTAGCTGCACTACAGTACGACAGGATATGTATATTATGAGGGGGGCCGGCCCAGTGACTCTGCAGCCCCTAAGAGTTTTTGTGCCTTAATTAATCTTGCTTAATGACGGCCAGAGCTTAATTGACAAGAAAGAGCTGTTAATATTTGGGTGAGTTTACTCGACTCGGTTATACTTTGCTATACCTTGTTACTCCCCTGTATTTGGAGCTGTTTCTGCAAGCTGCAGATCCGGCCACTGTGGATGACGTGCTTGAGTTCTTTAATGCAAGCTTCTGCTTGCTGCTGCGGGTTGGCACAGGGTCTCCATCTCTTGTTCTCTTTTTCGCAGTTTTCTTAGTACGGGGAGGCCTTCTAGCCTGCAAGTCCTGATCATCACCGGCCTTACTAGTTGTAATATTACCAATAAGCTGCTTAACATCCATCGCTCCGTCGTTCTCTTCTCTCAGATCTGCAGCAGAAGCTTGCTCATCGTCCTCATATTCCACAGTCCTCAGCCTGCTGCTCTTATCGTCTTCCTCTTCACTGATCACTACCTTAACGACACGTCTTATTTCCTGTTCTATTCGGTTCAATAATATGATGTAAGGCTAAAGGCAAGCCGGCACTCATCGAGTCTTTTTAAAGAATTATGATCGCTGTCAAATTTATGCTAAAGCCTACTAAAAGGGTTTCTATATTATTCTCTTTCTTCATTCGTGTGAGACTACGTCTAGCCTATCTGTATGTGAAGAAAAGTCGGCAGACAAAGCAGCTAAGTTTGTGTCAAAGCAAGACTGGCCGGCCAAACAGCGTGGGGCAGGGAATTTTTATTAATTTCGATCATTGACCGAGTATTTTGGGTTAACTTCTCATGCTAATGGTTTTGTCATGACATTACAAAACTATGGATCTATAGCTCATTTAAATTAATGGCTGATATGGGCAACCTGCCTGCAGGAGTCGATGTAATAGGAACTGCGTCTTTTATACGCAACCTGCGTGTCTTGCGCATTGTTGCTAGATCTGAGGCGCATTATTATAGCGTTGCTGCTGCAGCTAGCTAGCGTAATAGCTTTTATAATTTGTAGCTATAGCTGCCCATCTGCAACCTGTAATGATGTCTGCTCTTTGAGTCAGTGGCAGATGCTGGCGATGAGGCGCCTGCATAAGGCCTGCCGCATCTTCTGCTGCTACCTTCATAATTCCCTTTCGGTTCATCGACATCATTCATCCTCCTTTGAGTCAACACAACAGAAGACTTGATGAGAGAGAGAGAGAGAGAGAGAGAACGCGTCACACTCACCGCATGTGATGGCTGGCTTGCAAAGTTGCGATTGCGCGTTAGTGCGATAACTAGAGCGTGTGTGTGCCGCCACGCACGTCATAATGAGCGTAGCATCTAGCTGAGCGGATCCGGGAAGCCCCGCCCGTGAAGCTAGCTAGGCGGCATGATGTCCGGCCAGGCGGAGGGGGGGAGGGGGGGGACGGACGGCCACATGGCCGCTCAGGAGCCTCTCTCAATTACAACAGGGAATCATGTGGAAAGTGTAAGGTGGTCGTAGCCAGACAGAATATTTCGGGCAAGAACAATTTTATTGGAAGCCTGAATTAGGCTAAAGCTGTGTGTGTGCGAGAGAGAGAGAGAGAGAGAGAGCTGCTTGCTCATGATGCGAGCTTTCTATGATGAGAGAGTGCAGCTTTCTTTCAAATCTATAATTGTAAAAAGCTTTTTTCATGGTTGCATTTTGGTCCCGATTCCTGAAATTCATAATTACGCCACCAGGCGTGCCTTTTTCAGCCACTACATTCCTTTCCTGCGTCTTCTTCCTTTCTTTCTTTCTAGTGTTGTCTCTCTCTCACACACACACACACACACACACACAACAATATACAGTACGCCCATGACAGTCCTGTATTTGGCAACAGCTGCTCCAGACACAGCTATCGATTTTTCACTTTCTGTAATAACCAGCCACATGAACAGTGGTGTTTCTGTCTATGAGACTGTGTTTCTCTCTCTCTCTCTCTCTCTCTCTCTCTCTCTCTCTCTTCAGAGGGCAGGTGGCAGGAGAACTTGTGAGAAGGTAGTGGGATATCCAATCAGCCTCTGCCGATCGATGCTTCTTGATCTACATGGAGGTCGAGAGATCGATCATCGAGTACGGCCCGCCCCGCCCCGCCCCGCCCCGCCCCGGGCCCCTCCCTCTCTAAGAACTACCAAACACCGCTTTGACTTTACATGACACCCTCCCTACGCATGCACGCACACTCCACTCACCACCACACTGCACATCTATATCTACGCATTCCAATATAGCCCTTTCCTCTACCCTCTGGCCTACATTTGGATACGTACTTGCAGCGCAAATTGAATCGCTTTTCGCTGCACATGGGATGATGGGACGCAGTTTTCTTTCCCATATTTTAACAAGCTGCGGGCTGCGAACTGCCAAAGTTGGGCAACAGAGAATTCTTACCTCCATGAGTGCATGAGCTGCTCCATGATCGAGAGAGAGCCCTGACAGTAGTACTCGATCTAATTAGCAGCTGAATATCCACCCATGGTCATATTATTGTTATTCAATGTAGTCTACTCTAAGGCCACATGAGAAATAATTGGCTCTGGCACCTTCGTGCAGATGTACTGGCGTCTCCCATTATTACAAACCTCCCATTTCTCTTAACCTTTTTGGTGAGAATGTGCTTCGTAGGCTGTCCACACAACACTCATGCACGCAGCAAGAACAAGGAAAAAATTTGACAGTGTATTTTTATGCCATATTGCTGCTGTGTGGGTGAGCTTGTGCTGGGCCGGGTACCTGCCCATATATGATAGCCACCGCTGCCCATACGCGATCATGAAGTCGTCGAAATTTGCGATGACAAATGGAAAAGTCTAAAGGCTCATCATTTCCATTGGCAATAATTCCACATCCCTCCATTTCTGTCCCTGTTTATACCTTCTTTCCACTTAGAAAGCTTTCCCACGCTCTGCCAACCAAGTGATCGTCATCCCTCCTTTGTATCCTCTCTCGAGCACATCATGTCCCAATTAGCATCATAAAAAGTGGGGAAGGCAACTCTTATTATTTGTGGATTAATGTTTATACTTAGACAAGTAGTCATAAAACAAAAATTTCCAAAAAAGATTCAAGACACTAGCCATATTGATTTGCTAGGGAAAAGACTTGCAACCAGCGCGCTAAAGAAATGGATGTGTGCATAATAACCATCAATTAGCAACATCCTAATTACCCACAGTAAACAAATTACGTTGAACTCACTCGTAGTGTTAGAAAAAAACCGGGATCCAATGTATTTTAACCGGCTGAAATCCTAAAATCCCGATTAAATTTTGAGCTTGCCCTAAAGAAAACTATAAAATTTTCACAAGTTTCAGTGTAATTACTGGCAAAAGCTTCAAAAATTGACCTAATAACCGAGGAAATTTCAAGTTTGCCCTTATTTTCATTGCTTACGATAATTGTATTTTTCTAGCCCTGCTCGGAGTCACTAGCATGCCTCAAATTGAAAGGGTTGATGTGCTTTTTGTATACAAGGCTTCATAGAAAATGTTCGTTTTCTTTATATAGAAATTGGAAGAGCATATAACCATTTTCAAAAAAAATCCAGTTTATAAATGTTTCTTAGGATGGTAAATCCCCGTTTCAAGGGCGTTGCAGCCTACGGGCTACTCACTAACACATGAAGATTTAGAAACTTTCTCATGTAGGAAAAGGGATTTTTTTTCAATGTCTTTCATACAATGCATAACATCATGAGCTTTTGCTCGGGAGGCACGGCTTACCTAGCTAGGTACGATTGGGAGCAGGGGACCATCGGTTCCCCCACCGGTCCGATTGTCCCCTGCTCCCAATTGTACCTAGCTAGGTATGGAGTGTCTCCCTCACAGAAGATCATGATGTTGAGGTAAGTCATAACGTGGGAATTATTGTGAGAATCTGTCCAAAACTAAGTGGGTAATGAGACACTTTATGCCCTAATAACGTGAGAAAATTTCTTGAAGTACTTGAAGAAAGGCAAATTTACCGATTTGACGTGTTTGTATCCACAAAGTTGTCTTATGAGTGAAAAAAACTTGGCACTTACTTGAGCTATGGCTTCCATCTTCTCCTTGTGCTTGTAAATCTTTTTTCAACCTAGACTTTGCAAAACAATGTGTGATTTTTTTGGCATTTTCCATAGCTTTGATAATATTCTGCCCTTAATTGACTCATTTTTCATAGCTTTGGCAATTTTTATCATCGACCTACTTTCATGCTTCTAAGGAATAGGGAATGTTTATATTTATAAGTATGTAGAAATTTCTCCATGCTGATTTTTGAAAAAAGATCCTCTTTAATTTGAAGAAGATTTTTGTAACTTTGATGCAATCTAAAGGCATGCCCGTAAAAACATTTAAAATGACCATAGAAAGCAAGCCATGCTTCCGACTGAGGTATTCTCTTTCTACAAACAAATGTATTTATCACAAACAAAAGTGCAAGTAATAAGCTCATGGTAGTCAACCACAAGATAGTATAAATTCTGAGTTCACAAATATACATTGATAGATCAATTTCTACCATGTTAAATCTACGAGGAACGGTGGGATCTACGGTTGCAATTTCCACCCATAGTTTAGGATATATGAAATGTCGGTATAATACTTAGATGGCCTCCACATAGGCCTTCCAAAATGAAGGGCCATGATCCGCCAAAGTTGTAGAACCCTCCAATTTCAAGGTAGAGTTGGAGAATATGTTGTTTTTTACCAATTTCAAATAAGGACAAAAAGGGAACTTGTGTTGAGAGGTGGAAGAGTGGATTTGACTGGCTCTAGTAGGCCATTCATCCCTTGTAGGGCTTTCTACCACTCGGGGGAAGGTGACGTTAACGATGCTTTCAAAAATGTGCACCGTAATAGTAAAGCATGTGGTGCAAGGTAAGGTAGTATGGGAATGCATTTCCTTATAATTTGGAAGGCCCTTTAGAGTACTATTATTTGGTCTATGTGAAGGTCCTTTTAACTTGCTACATTGTATGTGTTAATAGCCACTTAATTATCCAATTATAACTGGTCAATTGAGAAGTATAGTGTAAGAAAAGCATATCATAATGATATTCTTACCATAAGCAAAACAGGAAACTAATTTATCAAGACTAATTTCTAGAGAATGAAATTATAGGGCATTGATTGAAATAAACATTGTTTTTAGCCTTGTTTCTCCCATTAGGGAAAGCATATGAGAAAGCAAAAAACTAAGCCCAAAAAGAACAGTTGAATTTTGCCAAAATGGGTTTAATTGGATTCTCATTATACAGTTTGGGATTGAATCTTGGATGAAAATCAACTAAGATATTCACCCGGATCCATATATGTAACTAAAATGCCAAAAAGGTACTCTTGAAAGTTAAGGTCTAATCAAGTTCTAAGTTGATCTTAGAGCCACAAATATCAATAGAGAAAGTTAAGGTCTAATCAAGTTCCCAAAAATAAGGCGGAGCATATTATAAGGTGATCAAAGTATGCTTATGGCTACGTTAACATTCCTAATGCTTTTCAATTCAGCATAGAAGGTTCTAACTTCTAACTCATTTTGTATTTGTAATTTCCAAAGCTCTTTCCTAACTATGCAATCATAAAGACGTCAATTCATGCCCATGCAAGCTCCTTCTATCCATAGAGTTTATAATGCTATCTAAAAAGAGAACCCTAGTAGTAGCCTACGCTACTACTAGGTTGGCACACATTTCCCTTTAACTAGAATCTAGCAAGATACCCTAGTAGTGCATGAGGGCAAAAAAAAGCTTTTGCATCACTTTTGATGTGTTGATATCAATCATATGGTATTGACTTATTAATTTAAGGAAGTAAAGTTTTTTAACAAAATTCTTAGCACAGCTAATGAAGAAAATACAATTTTCTTGACCTTCTTTCTAAGGTCAAACTAATTAGACGTTGGGGTTTTACACTAAAATCTAAATGTATCGCTCAAATTTATACCTGAAATGCTTGATTTCTTGACTTGGAAATCAAGATCCAATGAAATCACAATTGCTTGGATTTTTCATTTTTAATTGTTAAATTTACACTTATAGAATTACCAGGATATGTGAGAATTGATTCTCAGCACTAGCGTACTCTAGCTTTTGGTTTGTAGTGTGCATAACTTTCTTCGTTGAAAAATAAAAATCTTGGTTTTAT
>NC_140958.1:58567305-58742305 GCF_014529385.1 Adiantum capillus-veneris
ATATACAAAACCAAGGAAGGTGAGCCTACAAGACACTGATAGGGAATGATGCTAGATTGTGTTGTTCTTGCAAAACTTGATCAAGCCACAAAAGACAGCTCTTTCAATCCTACCATTCCATTTTCACTCACTGTATTCCGTTGTACCATTCATGCATTTATGGTCATGTTTGAACATTTCCTTATGCTACACCTTGAATGTGCTTTCGTAATTTGAGATTGAGAAATGAATTATGGAGTTATTGAGAGACAAAGAAGTATTGCTTACTTCAATTGACCTTCAGAGAAACAATAGGTGTTTGTATTGCTAGACAAACAACAAGGACAATACGTAGGAAATGGTTTTAAAAAAAAGTCATGAGTGGAGATAGAGCAAAACATTTCCTTCAAAAGGTAGAAAGGGCCATGCAAAACCAAATTCAACATATTCTATACGGGAAAGCACCAATGGTAATAGTGCAAAAGGTGGAAAATATTATGAAAGGACTTGTACAAGTGTACATTAGACAAGGATACACATGTAGATGTTGTAAATAGATTCAAATAGCAGACTATGTTGTGCACATTTTGAGCGCCGCCCCCTTTTTGTGAATTTAATTTGTACATATGGACATGAATTCGTTATTAAAAAAAATGTGTGAGATTCTTTTTTTAAAAAGAAAACTTTCTTTTGTAAGCATGTATACATAGAGGGCAAGCCACCTATATACTGAAACCTAGCGGTTTTATGTTGGTCCTTCTATCTATGCAATTTGAGTTGCTTCTTGCATATACATGCAATTTCAGTTGGAAGAGATTTATATGAGACATTTTGAGATTTTTTACATTGGGTCTCCCTCTCCATTGTGGCTATGAGTTTTGCCTTGACTCTTTCTATGTATAGTCTTGTCACGACAACTCCCTATTTGTGAAATTTTTATATGCATAGTTGTGTATGAATTTTTATTTTCTCATCTTTTTACCATTGGCATTGATTTCATGCCAAGGCATGTGCTTTCTTCTTTATTGTTGTGTGGTCTCTTGGGTAGGCGTTGGTAAGTAAAATCCCAAGAGGTTGTTCTTTCTTGAGTGGTGGGTTTTGTAAGGGGTTTGTAGAGATGCTGAAGTTCTTCAAACTAATTATGATACTTTTCGGTAATATTTCTTTAGAGGCGGCATGCAGGTTGCTTAATTTTCTCATAGGGTTCTAGTATAGTGTCCACACCAAAGGAGCATCCTCAAGTAGCATTTAGTTTGTAGAATGAAGGTACACGATGCTATTTTAAATCTTAGAAGAGTTGGAGGATTGTCTAAAGCTTCTGACAAAGTGTTTGAAGATCATGATATGAAGGATGATATGATGCAAGGTTTCTTATTTATATAGGAGCTTACATGTTTAATCATTTTTAACCACATTCATCATGAAAACATAACAGTGTGGGATGGAGTATTACATCAGTTGCATTTAAATAGTCATAACATCACATTTAACTATTTTAAAACGAAAAAGTTTTTATATCTCAAAAGAACTGATTTTGACCATTTCTCACATTATAATGAAAGTTTCCATAAATACCTCACTTTGAAAAGTTGTTGATAGCTTACACAAAGCAGTTGCTAAGCATCTTAGGTACATTCTCATTCATATATATATATATATTTTTTTATTTATTTATTTATTATTATTATTATATTTTTTTATTTTTATTTTTTAATACCATTATCAATAAGTATGCAGTGTGTCTAGGAAAGCATTAGGCCTCTGGTTGTGAGAGTTCAAAGAAAAATCAAGTGAATCATAGAACCTTTGAAGCAAAAGACACGCTTGAAAAGAACAAAAAACTAGCCATGAGAGCCTCACTCTAAAAAATAACTAGGATCAAATGAAAGCTCTTGTGTGAGTGACGATTTGGTGTAGCCTCACTCCCAATTGCACAAATACAGTGCTCATTCACTTTGTTAAAAACCTTAATTCATCACTTCAATTATTTTACGTCGACACCATTCCATGGAAGATTGGGTACTTTGCTAGACAAGACAAAATGCTTATTGATGAGATAAAACCCTAATTGGTGGCTTCATAGCTTCAAACATGGGTAGAAATCGCACGAGACTCCACTAGCACATCAAGTTAGAACTATTGTAGCTCCTTCATTAGATTGCCAAATGAGCTCATTTTTGGCTCTAAGCATCCCCCTAGATTGAGATCCGATGTCACCATCATTCATTGGCATTTTGTGCTATATTTTGCTATTTAGGGTCACTTTTTACATTTTATGGGCATTTTCAACATGAAAATGCTATTTTTGTCAATAAAAATCCCACACAAATTGGAAAAATCGCTACATTTATGGAGACATTCCCTTCAACTCAAATTACATACTAAATCTTCATTTTTTTCTTTTCAAGCACTTTGGACGCATCTTTTATGGCTACGCATGAAACTTGTTATGTTTGAGATCGCTTGGAGTGGACTTTGTTGGTAAGGCGAGCGTGCCACTTCAAAACACTTGACATTTTTACATTTATAGACCAAGGTAAGCATATTGTATTGTGAGAAATCACATTGCAGTGCCACATTCAATGCCCCCTCGCGCCCGAGTAAAATATTTACACAACTGCAATAGAGATAACCATTTTCATACATATGACATTATGTACATTGTAGTGTAATTTATTTCCACACATTAGAAGGCATAAAAAGTGAGGTGAATATTTAAATTCACATTATAACTATTCCATGGCACAACATCCCACCCCTCTAAACCTACACATCCTCCGACATGTGCCACAATAGTCTTTGTTAAGTATCAAAATGCATTGTCAGACAACATATCTTTGCTTTCATACTCTCTTTGCATAAAGTCAAATCCATCATCTTCATGACATGCTTGGTGCATCAAACGGATCAGTATACCCTCTTCAAACAAACAATTGTTTTTTCCACAATGGTAATTTCATTTATTTTTCATGCATCTAACTCACACAAGGTATAAGTTGCATTTCCATACACATGTTTAACATAAGGACCAAACCATCTCTTTGAAAGATTCCTTATTATAGAGGACTGGTTATCGAGACTACTATCACCTTCCTCAATAGCTTTGGGATGAGCCTATGCCTCTTATCAAACCTGTCTTTATTTTTCAACTTTACATGTTTCAAATGTGATACAATAATCTCAACATCTTTAGACCTTCTTTCTAATCATTGTAGTCACAAATCAAGAAGGTCTTCCCTACTCATTCCATCATCCCAAGGTAGTGCATTCCATGTAGGAAGAGTGTAGGAGTCACATCCTCAATTGGAACTACATGTTTTTTACCGTACATCAATGCAAAAGGAATATTATAACTAGTAATTGAGCTATCAGTTGTACGATTAGTACATCAAGAATAAGGTAGTAACCTAGGCTACTCTTCCAATTTACCTTTGCAGGCCTTAGCCAAAAATTTAATGATAGGAGGATGGACATGCTCAGATTTACCATTAATTCCTTCATAAATGTAAGCAGTAGTAGTGAGAGCAAGTTTGATGCCCAACTTGGAAAAGAACTCCCTAGCTTCCTTAGCGTCCAACTCACCCCTAGCTATTATTTTTCTAACACAGACAAAACAACAAATTATATCTTCCAAAAGAAACTTGTATGTTGCTTCTATAAATTTTGTTCTCAATGCACGACCTTCCACTTGGTTTGACAAATCTTCTCTTGCAAGAACTATATATCTCATTTTCCATAATCACAAAGGCATGCTACCAAATCTACCACCCATTTGTAATGCATGGCTAATGGGTAAGTAGAGTGCAACCCATCACGATGCCTTACATTTGAATACATTTAATAGGTTACACAAGAATCCACATGGTGATACATCTTTATACATTCCTTTCCACCAATACCTTATTTTTCAGTTCGGGAAATGTTGCCCATACACCTCAATGATGAGCCCATATACTCTCATTAAACTCCTTAACACTAGGTTGGTAACCTAACAGGACATAAAAGTGTCCTTTCAGGGTTTTGAAAAAAACTTCCAAAACCATAGTAGATCCATACATTTTGGAAAATCCTTTCATGAGCTTATAGTTCAAGGACTACTACATATGGGAAAAATGAGAAACTTGTAAAATTTCTCATCTTTTGGTCACAACAAACATCCAAATTTGATGGACCATTCCATTTGGCCCAAAACAGCCATTTCTTACGGTTGATTGCATATAAATGAGATTAGGGATTTTAGTAGGACATGAGATAAAATTCCTCGTTAACTTCAATGGGTTGGTGATCAAATCATGTGGTTGCTTTTGCCTCACTATTTTTCTTTTTGGATAAAAAATGAGCACAAAAAGTTGAATTTTTGTCATTCTGCAGACCTATCATCAAAGCTTCTATAGCTACGCTCAATATAGATACTTATATATACATGTTCTTTTAGTTCCCTTTGGGTCTTTGGATTCAAAAGGAGCCATGGAGCATGTCAAAAGAATAATAGATCTCTTACCAAGTGGAAGCTTGTGGACAATGATGAAGTGCTAAATACAACAAACATGAAAAAACTGGGTTTAGCATTATGACCTATAGAATCTCATATAAACTACTTATATCTAGCTAAATTTGAAGTTTACAATCAAATATGATTACTACCTATAAAATGCACATAATTGGCCTAACAAACTAGCAATATTTAGAAAGCTATACTTGCTACACTAAATGTTTCATATTCTTCTGCAATTGAAAAACCCAACCATTGTTGTATACTATGCTATATAGCATGTTAGGTGCCCCAAAACTCAAAGAAGATTAGTTTTATGTTACACATGCCACTTACACAATCGAAGTTTCATTTGGATATCAAGAAAGCCACACAGAAAATCATAAAAGTGCTAAATTTGGCCAAAAAATAGGATTATGCAACTCTTGTAATTTGATCATAACTTTCAACTTTAACACTTAAACCTTCCTAGAAGCATCAAAACATGTTAAGGACTACTAAGGCTAATCCTCTAGCAATCTAAACCTCACAAACATAAATTTTAGAGTGGTAGAGTTGCAAAACTTTGAAAAAAAACCAAAAATTGGACTCGTTTTTCCACACAGTTTAGGTTCAAAAATGTTGTGCAAGAGTAAGGTTAATGGTGAGATCAATATTCCAAAAAAATGTCAAGTTTTTTTGGTGAGTGTGTGCGTGTGCGGTACGGTGCGGTGCGTGCGAGGAAGGGGAGGAGCATGAGAGTATGTGGGTGGAGCAACCTCTGGAAGTGGTGAGAGAGGTGCTCCTTATTCATATGTATATAATGAACAAGGACATGTACACACGTGGACGGGCGGCCGGACATCGAACCTCTAGCCCGAGCAAAGATATAGCGCCTTTACCCCAACAATCTCTCACTTAAAGGCAAAGCACCGATAAGTGAGACCTATGAGTTAAACTACTAGTATGTACAAGAAACTAGGTAAGATTCTCACTCAACCTATGCCCACTGGCTCACTCTATTGATCTACATGTAGTTGTATCAGTACCCATGCTAGAGCCTGCATGTAAATCCCACAAACAACTCTGTATGGTCTCCAAAGCTCCACGAAGCATCATGCTAGTGTCAGTCACCGTACGACTGACTATCCCTACTGCAAATGCTCCCAGTGAAGATGCTAGATCGGGCCTCGACACTAACAAGTCAAACATGAGATGTCTGAACACTGACAAAAGCTGCACAAACTTGGTTTTACTGGCCTCCCATGTGCTATCTGCAATCATTGCATCACCAGGACTACCCATCGCGTATGGATGTGTCAACATCAAAACTACGAAACCTACGTCCCTGTCACCCATAGTCAAAACTGTGCTTCATGGCACCAACTCATCAGCCTCTAACATGAGCATATAAAAAAACTCCATATATGTCATCTATGTCTGTGTCTCTAGGGAGCATACCTACTCTACCTCTGCATGCACAAACTCTGACAACACCTGATGTGTCTCATCAGAGCACTACCGCTCTACCTCTATCTCTATAGAATCTATTGGCACGTCCTGCATAGCTAAATGCTCTGTCTTGTGAGCATGGTGGAGCTCATCCGCAAAGGAGACACATCTTGGCTCTCGCTCAAAGAATGCCAGCAACAAAATCAAGACTATGCCGTTTCAAACCTCAGACACATGCATAGGATATACCAAGTCGATGCGGGCTCCTTTGGCAATCACTAGTAAACCGCAATGCATTTGGAAAAGCTACTCTCTAACCAGGATCTGAAAATCAAAGTCTACTCACTGAGATCAAGCTCTATCTCATCTGAGGAACATAGCGCACATGCCGTAGCATGTATGACACACCACTAGGCAAAGACAAACAAACGTCTCCTACACCCTCTATGTCAAACGCCAAACCATCGGCCAAGTGTAGACAACCAAAACTCCCACTAGAGAAGGTGCTAAACTAGTCACGATGTGGTGTGACATGGAAAATTGCATCCTCATCTAGCAACCAACATGGAGAAGTGTCACTGCTCAAAGACATGTAATCAGGAGGAACGCTAAAGGCCAATGTGAACATCGTCACTGGCATATAAAGCCACTGCTATAGCATGTGTCAAAACCCCATGTGCACCCTGCATAGATCTCCACTAATGTCTCATACGTCTGAAACAACGGCGCCTAATGTGCCTTGTGTGACCACAATGCCAACATCGTACGTATCGGCAAGAACGACACCGTCGTCTCTCAATGCCATACATGTTTGGCGCCATAAGTGAATTCCCAAAATGGCAACAAAGTGGGAGGTAACTTGACCACTATGCAATCATGAAAACCATGACCAAACTCATCAAAACCGATGCTCACATATGCATAAAACCAAGCATAAACTGGGACAAGCTGCTCAACTGAGCATAAAGTGCATAACCGTATATGCAAGTAGAGAGCAAACTAGCTCAAAATGCATCCCACAAACTGCCTGCAAAGATCTACAAAAGTCCTATGAAACTTGTGAATGTCTGTCTGTAGCCACACAAGCATATGCTAATCGTCACTCCTGCAAGAGTGGGTACAAAGAACACCAAACTGTGTCCAAACTGACAAAACCTGTCAAAAGTGAGAGTGAACACTCGATCACTGTCAAAGTGGGAGTCTAGCTTGACCACTAAACCATCAGAGAGCAAACTACGAATACGCATAAACCATGGCGATAATCTGGGGAAAATTTGGCAAATTTTTCCCTAAAAACTAAGTAAAAACTCAAAAAAAAACTCACCAAATATGCATGGAAATATACACTCACTGTCTCAGGAGCAAAATCCACAAATGGCATACATGGCACTGCCAAAATTGTGGCAAAACAGCTCACTCTCGATCGAATGTCTCTATGGACATACCTATTCAAAAACACATGTAAACTTGTAAACCTGCTACCAGCTACCTGCAAGCTATGGCTAGCTCAAACTGTATCCGCATAATGCATACATAGCATGAAACTGCACTAACCTATGCAAACAAGCTCTTTGTAATGCTCCACACAGTCGTACATGAGCACTACATGTGCTATATCAGATGTACTGCAAAGACTGTGCAAAAATTGGTCTCTAGTGCTCCACACAAGCTCAATTTCAACCTATGAGAAAAACCGCTGGAAAACTGGCAGCTACTACCTTAATGATCGATAAACACGTTGACCAAAAAACTTGCCAATATCTAAGTGCGCTCAAGGGAAAAATATGCTTCGGAATGGGACGTCGGAGCTGAATGTGTTGGTATGTGTCGTCAAAGCCAAAAAACTGGGAAAACGTTGAAGCCAAAACCCCGTGGAGTACTAGTACGTCATAGCCAAATCTGCTCCGGAATGGGCGCTAGAGGAGAGTCGATGCCGCTCTCGCTATATGGTCTCCTACTGTGTTGAGGTCAAAAAATCATCGACGATGTCGTCTTTCATCATTGGGTGGAAGTACGTCAGCTGAATAGCCATCTGATCGGTGTCAAAATCAATGTCAGAACATCTAATCACCGATGCTCGAGGCCGTTGCAAAATGCCGAGAAAAACGCTAAAGTGGAGCTACTAAACTAGTGTCGTAAACTAATGCCAATAGCCGATGTTTGAAGCCATAGAGGAGGAATGTCGAGACGCTGAGAAGGATGCCAAAGACGGTGTCAAAACTTGATGTCGATACCGCCTCCCGCCACCACCGGACGAGAGTCTCCGATGCCGAGGAGAACATAGAGAAAAATGGGCCGACGTCGGGTGATGTCCGGGCTTACTCACCACCTGTGGTGGCTGAACACAATGTATCTGCTCTCACTGCTCGCTCGCTCTCAAAATCTCTCTCTCTCACACTTTTTTGCTCTCTCAACTCACTCGCTTGCTATCTTTCACCCACACTCGCTCATTCCCTTGCTGAGAGGAACTCTCTCTCTCTCTCTCTCTCTCTCTCTCTCTCTCTCTCTCTCTCTCTCTCTCTCTCTCTCTCTCTCTCTCTCTCTCTCTCTCTCTCTCTCTCTCTCTCTCTCTCTCTCTCTCTCTCTCTCTCTCTCTCTCTCTCTCTCTCTCTCTCTCTCTCTCTCGTCCTTGAGCATGTGCGTGAGCCGGCGTGTGAGAACCGAAGAGTCAGGGAGTCGAAGGGGTCGTTAATCCGGGCTATTGGGTTGTCAAGGCGGGGGGGCTAGTACGGGATGTGCACCCACCCTTGCACACAAGGTGTGTTAAGTCACAATTTTTTTAAAAAAATTGTCACTGTCGGGGTGTGAGAACTGAAGGGTTAGGGAGTCGAAGGGGTCGTTAATCCGGGCTATTGGGTTGTCAAGGCAGTGGGCCGGGTACAGGGTGTGCACCAACTCTTGCACACAAGGTGTCTTAAGTCACAATTTTTTAAAAAAAATTTGATTGTCACCGCAAAACTGTCGAGCTCTATCTTTTGACAATATCTAATGAGCCTACACAAAATGTTGAGATGCAACCGAGGTGTGTGTGTGTGTGTGTGTGTGTGTGTGTGTGTGTGTGTGTGTGTGTGTGTGTGTGTGTGTGTGTGTGTGTGTGTGTGTGTGTGTGTGTATTCCTTGCTTGGCCGAGGCCTACCCGTTGCCCCTTCGACTAGATTACCTACCATACTTAAGCCTTCAAGGCTTGCCTAAGCTCCTTGCTCGACTCATTGTTGCCTCAATTTCTCCCAGTTTACCTACTCGGGACTACTACTACCTACTTGCTCAACCGGCTTCTCTGTCCGAATTGACTTCCCCAATTGGCAATTCTTTGCATCCGATTCACTGCTTGGTGCCCAATTCTGCCCCACTATCAATAACTTCAATTCCTTCCCGACTCAAGCCAAAAATGCATGACTTTTGAATCACTTGTCCGATTGTGTGTGTATAAAGGGCTTCGAGCCTTCAACAAGACTTTCAAACTCTGTCCGGTTCTGCCTTATTCTCCCCCAATTCCCATGCTCAAAAGGTCAATGTCGAGCTGGTTTCCAAGCTCCTAAGACTCCCTTCTTGCTCTGTTTTCCTATTGAGCTTCAAACCCTCTCAAGCTTTTCTTGCTCCAACCTATGCAGATCCTATTTCTACAGAGATGCCAAGATTCCCTCCTCGCGAGAGGGCCTGCACACGCGAGACTTCCAGATCTACTCAATCTCCTTCGATCTGTGTTGGATCCGCCCCGAATCAGCCCGGTGTGGTGCTGCAAAGCGTTGAGCTCCGAGAGAATTACCACTGTCATCGAGAGACTGCCTGTCGAAATGTGTGCGGTCTAGCTGGGAAGGTGCAAAACCTCTGGCTGCGAGAGTTCGTGATGAGAGTCACAAACACTTTGTGAAAAGCATTTGTGG
This sequence comes from Adiantum capillus-veneris, assembly GCF_014529385.1. NCBI lineage: Eukaryota > Viridiplantae > Streptophyta > Polypodiopsida > Polypodiales > Pteridaceae > Adiantum > Adiantum capillus-veneris. The sequence continues at coordinate 58,577,092 of NC_140958.1, forward strand.
AGAATCACCAACCCTCTTCTAAGGGTGACTAAAAATCTAAGAGCATTTGTGACCGTAAAGTCACAAACCGTCTTTCCTATCGTGCTTGGAAATTGCTTGTTTCGTAGTTGAGATTATGATGAGAGGATCACCAAATCACATCCAATTTCACTTAAAAATACTACTAAAAAACACTAAAGTTTCAGCCATGAAACCTCAATGCTCATACAAGCACAAATCTCAATCAAAACCCAAACCTCTTTCATGGTATCTTGTAGCCTCGCCCCCAATTACATGGTCGTAACATCAAACAATTGAAAGGAATACTCGAGCTTCCACCTTCATGGCGACCATTTTCTAAATTTACAGAGATTTAAGATCTTCTAAAGTGAAGCTCACACACCATTTTTATAAGGGGAAACCCTAATTCACTCCCTCACAAACTAAGATACAAGATTACGAAGAGGCAGGACTGCCCTACACATAGATTGAGCAACCATGGAAGTAATTGCACAATAGAGAAAAATTGCCGGTTTTTTCTATCGAAAGCAACCCTCTCTCTCTTACCCATGGAAATATGAGTTGATATGTCAATTTTTTGGGCCTTTTGGCGACTTTGGACCAAAACTAGGTATTTTCATCTCATTTTTTACCCAAAAAAATACCACTTTTGATGCAAAAATCCCAAACGGAGTCAAAAAAATCCCTAAATTTATGGGATCACTCGCACAAGCTTAAAAAAAATAGATAAGCATCATTTTCATCAATATAACATTTTGGGTCACTTTCTATGCAATCCTGCAAACGGTGCCTATTAGCTGCTATTTTTGGCAGTTTTTGTTCCCATCAGTCTTTATATATAGGCGAGATGAGTGTGCCACCATGAAACACTTGGAGTATGTACATTGTCAAACCAAATAAGAAATCTTATCAAGTGGGAAAGCACGCAAAGGCGCCTGCACATCCAAGGCCACGATTCCCCGCATAGGTTTGCACATGATAGCGGCCACAGTAGCCGCTTCAGCATATATCACAATCTGTACATTATTGTTTTTCTTTCCATGCATGAATAAGTGTCAAAAGTGAGGTGAATTTTTTTACGTGCCATGGAACAACATCCACCCCCTCTGAACCTGCACATCCTTCGACATGTGCCAACATTTTCCTTATGTAGGTCTAATCTTCATTAAAATCCACAAATATTAATTTGGATGTCATTTTCATCTTCTACAAAGTCTAGAAGATCATCCTCTGCTTCTTCATCCTCATTCGTAGCAATGTCATTAGGTTATTCATCATCATCTTGACGTTGTGAATCAAAAGGATCATTATCACGTCTCCTCTTGAACATCTTGATTCTTTTACCTACTATGGGAATTTTAAGCTTTGTTCCATCGAGCTCCCTCAAAGTAAATAATGTAGCATTTCCATGCACATGTTTGACAACATAGGGACCAAACCACCTTTTTGAAGAAAAAAAATTGTGTGGTGTGCTGGTTGTCAAGGCTACTATCATACATTAGGACCCAATCACCCTCTTCAATAGGCTTTGGTCGAAGCCTATGTCTTTTATCAAACCTATCTTTATTCTTCATTCTTGCATCCTTCAATCGAGCTTTTGCAATGTCTATGTCTTCTTGTCTTCTTTCCAATTGCTTTATTCGCAAAGCAAGCAGATTTTCTCTACTTACATCATCTTCCCAAGGTAACATGTTCCAAGTAGGAACTACATCCGCAATTGGCATGACTGGCTTCTGACCATACATCAATTCAGTAGGCATGTAACCAATCACTGAGCTATGAGTTGTACGGTCAACCCATAAATCATATGGTAGCAACCTTGGCCATTCACGCATTATTCCTTTGCATGCCTTAGCCAAAGCTTTGACAATAGGAGGATGTCCTCTTTTACTTTTCCCATTTTCCTCTGGATTATAAGCACAAGTCAAGGCTAGCTTGATACCAATTCTTGTAAAGAAATCCCTTGCTTCATTTGCATCTAACTCACCTCTATCAGCAACTATCTTTCCCACACAGCCATAGCGGCAAATTACATCTTTCCCACACAGCCATAGCGGCAAATTACATCTTTCCCACACAACTATCTTTCCCACACATCCATAGCGGCAAATTACATCTTCAAGCAGAAATTTACAAATAGCTTCTATAGTTTTCGTCCGCATTGCACGCCCTTCCACTTGGTTTGTCAAGTCTTCTCGTGCAAGTACCAAGTATCTAATTTGCCAAAGTCCTAAAGGCATTGTGACTAGATCAACAACCCATTTATAGTACATGACTAATGGGTATGTAGGATGCAATCCATCACGATGGCGTACATTGGAATACATTTGGCATGGGACACAAGACTCCACAAAATATGCTACATCCTTATACATGCCTTTCCACCAATATCTTTCTTTCACTTCGAAAAAAGTAGCCCATACACCTCGATGTCCAGCATATAGGCTTTCATGAAGCTCTTTGATAATTTTGAGTTGAGTAGGCCTATCACATACTACTCGTAATGGAGTCCCATCTCTTCTTTTAGGATGTTTCCATAAGTAGCCATCCTTCAAGAAGAATCCATATGCTTTCTTTCTGATCCTTTTGAATTCTGATTCAGTCTAATCATCTTGCTTCTGTAAAGTAATCAGGTAGCAACCTATGAGCAACCATTCATCCTCATAGAACTCCTCTAAAAAGGACTCAAGTGAAGATACAATGCATATATCATCACACTTTGCATGAGAAATTGTGTAAAATTTTGTGACCGCATCTTCTTCCTCATCAATCATATCATCCTCATTCATACCTTGCCCTTGAAAGCATATCTGCCATTGCATTATCTTTTCTTGCAATATGATTCAATTCTGGGTTTAAGGACTTTATATAAGCAATCCACCTAAGCATAGCAGTATCAAGAGTAGACCAGCTTGCAATCATCCCTAGAAGTGGTAATCAATCAGTCTCCACAACTATAGATGCTCCAATGAAGTACTCTTTGTCACACTTTAATGTTGTAACCACCTCCCATAATTCCCTATTTACCTGTGGATATGCTCTTTGGCAAGAGCTTAGAACCTTGGCCCCAAACCTTACCACATACTGTGTTTCTCTTCATTGTCTTGTCCTATTGCCCATCCAATTCCCATTGGACTAGTGTCCACTGTCACAATCACCGGTCTTCCACACTCATAGTCAATCTTCCTCAAAGTTGGTGAAGGCGGCAACAATTGCTTCAACTTTCTCATAGCTTTTACATGTACATCATTCCATTGAAACCTTTGGTTCTTCCTTAGCAATTGATAAAGAGGATCTGGGACATGTGCATAATGTGGAATCCATATGAGATAGAAGACACATGCACCTAGAAACCTTCTCACCTCCGTGATACTTACGCATAATTCCTTCATCCTCTGCATTGCATCCACTTTAGTTGTTGGACAAGGTTGGAGGCCATGAGGATTACAAATATGTCCCACTATCAATATTTCTTCAACCCCAAACACTAACTTTCGCCCAAATAATGTAAGGTTCACTTATTCCAACCTTGTTAAAATTCTATCACAATCATTGATGTGGTTTGCCACATATTTACGGCACCCCCTCAAATCCAGAGCCTCATCTTTTTTAGCTAAGTTGCCTCCTTTGATTGGAATTTCATCAAGAAAAGGCATTGTAATTTGAGGTATGAAGTCACAAAGGACTTTGTTCATATCATTCATCATGTGCACAACCCAGTTGGTTGCTCCTTACGGTAAGGTGCACATCCTTACCAAGCCCAAGGGTGTTCTCATGGTAGTCAAGTCCCTGCTTTCCATTGCTAGTTGGAACTGATCATACCCTGAGTACAAATACCTCATAGAATATATTTCCCTTCCTGAAAATGCTTCTGCAAACTCACCTACAATTGGCCATGTACCCATATTTGTGACTGTGACTTTGTTGATAGGCTGCATGTCTTGAATGAAGCTTAGAGCTCCATTTTTCTTTGGTACTATGAACCATCTGCTTGAGTAGGGGGCACATGAAGGTTCCAAAATTCCCATATTTATCTTTTCATTGAGAAAATCTATAAGCTTTGGCAAGAGTGCTTTTGGCACTAGAATTGGTCGTAGATTCCAAGGCACATGAGGTATAATGAATATTACCATTGGTTCAACTATAGATGGATTCACACACCCTATCTCATGCGGCTCAAATGCAAAATATTTTCCATGTTTGGAGAGTGTCTGTTCAAAGCATATAGAGACTCTTGGACATGAGGTTAATCTCCGAACTGTGGTCTATCAAGGCCATGTAAGGCTCCTCAAGATCTCCCACCTTAACCAAGGTTTCTGTTGTAGCCCTTGCCCAATGGTTTCTAGAATAATGGCTCTTATGAGTAGCTTCATCTTCATCTTCATCTTCACATTTGACATGCCTATTTCTGCCGCCCGAAGATTGTTAGCAGCTTACAAAATTCTCATCTTCATCTATTTGTTGTACTTGTATCACATGTGTCTTTGAAGCACTCTCTTCAGACTCTCATTGGATAGGCTTCATTAAAGGTTTTTGTTTCCTTCTTATGATAACAATGATTTCCTCATGGAACTCTCTCTTTGCAATGCCAAGGACTTCTCCCAATGTAAACTCCACCTTGCTATTTAAGATCCTTTCCTCTAAAACTTTCTTTAAATCTGTGGCAGCTTCAATATCTGATTGTAGCTTGTATGATGGGCTTTTTCCCTTGTTTTTTTCTTTATCTTGCTTCTCCTTTGGTGCAGTATCTCTCATTGGTACTTCTTGTGATGAAGCCCTTGCCATGGGCTCTTGAGAGGGACCCGGATCCTTTCTTCCTCCACCTCTAGTACCCCTCTTTGAGGGGCCTTCATCCCCATTTTCTCTCCTTCATTTTTCTTCAACAAGTGCCTTGTTGCCTCAACACTTTGCACTGTAGGCATGCACTGAGAAGGCATCTACAAGTTCATTCCACCCATACTCAAGATGGATACAATCTCCAGCTTCATGTAAGATTTCTTTAGTCAACTTTCCCTTCATAGCTAACTCCATCGCAAAGTCTAGACATCTTCACCATCCTCACTCACGTCTTCAATAGATTTTGAACCTTTGAGAATGACTTGACCAGCCTTTAAGCCAAATACTGTTGCTTTAACCATTAAGATAGCATGATTGGTTGCCATGTCCTCAACTAGCTTTTTCATACCTCATTTGCCAAAGTTGGTCGCCAAGGGCTTCCCTGTTTCACTAAGATGTATCTTTCCTTCTTTGAAGAAGACAAGATCTTTACCCAAGGCATCTTTAAATCTTTCACAATCCCTTCTAGGATGGTCTGGGCTGTCACACCATATGCACCTATTTACAAACCCCTCTTTGTTTTGAGATCTTTGACTTGATGATTGACCAGATGTTTGCCCTTTTTCTTCAAGCCTTGCTAGCTTTAATTTCAGCTCGTGTATGCCCTTCACAAGTTCTTCAAGCATAGATCCATCATCCTTAGAAGCTACAATATCAAGTTTTGGCTGCTTCTCCATAATAGCATAAACGAGAGCACCATTGTTCACCACCATCTTGTCTCTTCTGCGTTGTCTTTTTGCCAACAGGGAGACTGCATCTTGTACATCATTCTACCTTGTCTTCAAACCTTGCTCTATATCTTTGTCTTACAAGAGAAGCTCTAACTTTTCTTTGATTTCTTTGCCCATTGCTTGTAGGAAAAGTTCTACTTTCTCCCTATCCAACGAGCTTGTTCAGTTTGTGATAGTTGAGCATAACGTCGCTCAAACTCTCTGAGAAGCTTTGTAGCAAAAATCCCTTCATTAGGCTTTGCAACCCAATCTAAGCAAGTTATTTTGGTCACCCTCTTAGATTCCTCCATAAAGTAGTCTTTCTTTAGAGCAAGCTTGAATTCCTCCCAATTTCTTCCATGAGCATTTTGAATTGGCCTAATACGATCTCTGATCTCTGGGATACAAACTAGCTCAAAACTTCGGACCATGTCTTTCTCACACACTCGGTTCAACTCCATTTCCTTAATATAATCTTGTAGATACTTTGTGATTTCTTTTCTATCAAACTTATCAATTCTCTTCACAATGGACTGCAGTGCTTTTGTGGTTGAAATCTAGCTTCTTTCCTCTGCTTGTTGTTGCTGCATATACATGGCAAATGCTTGAAACATATGCATGACTGCAGGATCAAAGTGCATCCCATGTGTCTCTTGATTTTCATCTATGGCTAACAAAGTATGTAGATCAATTCACAAACTCCCACCCCAGCAACTTCGCATCGGGTTCACCAGAAATGTCAGAATGTGTGCGGTCTAGCTACAAAGGTGCAAAACCTTTGGCTGTGAGAGTTCGTGATGAGGGTCACAAACACTTTGTGAAAAGCATTTGTGGAGAATAACCAACCCTCTTTCTAAGGATGACCTAAAATCTAAGGGCATTCATGATAGCAAAGTCACAAACCCACTTTCCTATTGCGCTTGGAATTTGCTTGTTTTCGTAGTTGAGATTATGATGAGAGGATCACCGAAGGATCACCAAATCACATCCAATTTCACTTAAAAAGACCATTGAAAAACACTAAAGTTTCATTGATGAAACCTCAATGCTCATACAAGCACAAATCTCAATCAAAACCCAAACCTCTTTCACGGTATCATTTAGCCTCGCCCCAATTACATAGTCGTAACTTCAAAGAGTTGAAAGGAATACTCAAGATTCCACCTTCATGGAAAACATTTTTTGAATTTACAGAGCTTCTAAAGTGAATTCTACACACCATTTTGATAATGAGAAACCCTAATTCACTCCCTCACAAGATCAGATACAAGATTACGAAGAGGCGGGACTACCCTACACATAGATTGAGCAACCATGGAAGCAATTGCACAGTAGTGCAAAATTTCAGGTTTTTTATATCAAAAGCAGCCCTCTCTCTCTCTCTTAACCATGGCAATATGAGCTGATGTGTCAATTTTTAGGCCATTTTTCCACTTTGGACCAAAACTAAGTCATTTTCAGCTCATTTTTTACCCAAAAAATACCATTTTTTATGCTAAAAATCCCAAACGGAGTCAAAAAAAACCCTAAATTTGTGGGATCACTTGCATAAGCATAAAAGCATAGATAAGCATCATTTTTCATCAATATACCATTTTGGGTCACTTTACATTCAATTCTGCATTTTTGGCCTTTTTTTCCGCACTAGTCTTTATAGGCGAGATGAGTGTGCCACCATGAAACACTTGGAATATGTACATTGTCAAACCAAATTAGTAATGGATAGCAAATTGGGGGCATGTGTGGGACCCGTGTCGGAGGGCATAGAACTATACAACCTCTCTACTAAGTGAAGAATATTACATCTTCACCCGATGTCATCAATTGACAATAGAGCTAAAATTAATTTCTAGAGATATTCTTAGTGAGTACGTTCATTGTGTTCTCTGATGTAGGTATCTTCACCAAGTCAAGCTTCTTGTTTTCCAGGAAATTGCAAACTAAAGTGATAACACATATTAATGTGTTTTATCCTTGGATGAGACACCAGATTCTTAGCCAAGGTAATAACACTCTAACTATCATAGTTAACTCATAGTTAAGGATTGGTATCTTCTACTCTAGTCCAAAATCTCCCACTAGACGAGTAATTCATGTACTTTCCTTCCATGCTTCACTCAAAGTGACACACTCTGCCATTCTAGTGAAAATTGACGTACGGTCTTGAAGAATAGATCTTTAAGAAACAGAAGTGTCATAAAATCTAATATCTAACCAAACCAAATGATTTTCTCATATTAAACTGATCATTTAATGTGAGATAATAAACAGGAACAAGGGTTAGAATATAGACATGTGCTTATGGATTTGTCTCAACATGGGGCCAAGGTTAAAGGGGTCCAAATGACACATGGTCTATTGAAGAGCAATGCTACCTTATGGGGCTTAAAGACCTTAGGGTTAGCTTCATTAAAAACCTCCAAAAGTTATTGTTAAAAAGTCCTTTGACCTTAGGCACGCTAGGGCTGACCTTGAGGTGGAAAGCCTACCCAAGCATGAGGTGCTTGTCGACTTGCTAACCAAAGTGCTTAAAGTGTTTGTGGGAGCCTTGCCCAAACTTGAGATTCTTGTCATGCTTAAATGACTAAAGTTCTTGAAGTGTTCAATTCAAACATAAACTCTCAAGAGGCATAAAAGGTTTCCACTTAATTGACTAGGTGCTTGAATTGTTCAATTCAAACATGATATCTTAAGAAGCATAAAAGACACATGTCCAAATGATCCTCCACATGTGGCCCTCATCATGTGTTTGAATCCTATTGGATAGGCTTTAAAGGGGTCCAATGAGAATTTAGATGCATAAAAATAAATAATTCTTTCTCTCAAAGAGGAAAAAGACAACACATGTCCAATGAAATAATTAAATAATACAAAAGAGAGAGAGAGAGAGAGAGAGAGGGGGGGGGGGGGACCAAGCATGAGAGGGGGGTATACCCTCCCACACACACACACACACATTCTCTCATTGTGTGGAGTACAAAGTGCAAGAGCTCCATCTCCTTCTCCAAGCTTGTTGAGAAGTGGAGAGCCAACACCAACACTCTTGGCTATGGAATGCAAATCCAACCAAGAGCCATGCTTCAATGCTTAAGCTTGCCATATTCTTCATCTTCATTACTATGCTATTATGCTATGCTAAGTAAGAAGAGTGATGATAAGTGAGGAACTATTTCTTTCTCCTATGGATGATTCTTCTTCCTCTTACTTACCCTCATTCCCCGCTAGCTCTCTCCACCTTCGAAGGTGATTGAGGCCTTGGGAATGAGGCTTGGGATAGTTAATGCTTTTTGCAAGGTTTATGTTATGCTTGTGATGCATGAAGCTTTCCATATTCATTGTATCACCTAGGTCACAAGGAACACAAAGATTGTATTGTATCAAGTCTCTCTTGATGGGTGAATCTATAATACAAACGTCTTTTGGAGGGGGGACCGGCTCCAAGTAAATCCAGATCTCAAGTATTGTCATGTTCTTTAATACTCTCTCTCTTGCAAAAGTATTGTTCATGCCAAGTTAATAAGCACTATGTTTATGTTGCTACCATCAATTAAGTTCACCCTCTATGTTCTCAAAGTAATCTCACAAAAATGCTCACTCTAATTCTCTTAATTCCTCTATTCTCAAAGTTCATAGGCCATTTCCATTACATTGGTATCAGAGCATTTGGTTTCTCTTTTCTTGCTTAAGAAGAGAGGTCCTTAAGTAGCCTATTAATGGTTGATTTTGTTAATTATATTAGGGTAAGTGGTACTGGGATCTATTATCGATTTTGTTGAGCCCGCTATGTGGGATATGGTGCACACATCGAGAGCTTTGGTCTTAATAATGGGGTTTTTTTAGACTTTCCTACGGCTTTACCATTATTGAGCGATAAGAAGTCCGAAAGGAGCTATCCCTTGGCAATTTTGCTATGTTGGACCCGCCCCACTACTCTCTACCATTAACCAATTTGAGTCGTGGGTGTAGATACTTAAGTGCTTATTTTCAAAGGCTAAGAGGAATAGCAACTAAGGTTTTGAATTGCCAAAGAATACACTAAGTAAACACATTAGTATAATTAGCATGGCTCACAATAACCAAGAGAGTAGAATGAACATTGATAACTTTGATTTTGCACATGAAGGTGCTAATGATGATGCCCCCATGCTTATCAATTATCTTGTTACTAGGTTGCATCAAGATATGGGCAACCCTACTTTGCAAGCCGAAGCTACTCAACAACTTCGTGCTTATGGGATTTCCCTTCCTCTATCAGAGGACAGAGAGCTTAGAAGGACTCTTGATGAGACCCCCAAAAGAAGACTCTCTCCCATACGAGAGGAGGAATCCAAAGAACAAGAAAGTAATGAATCCCTAAGTTCCTTCGAAGATGTGGCTCTAGGAAGACGGCGCTCTAGACGATCGTCAACTCCTCCCATGAGAAAACGGTCAACACACATCCCTTCTCCTTGTCACTCAGAAAGGGAAGAGAGGAAACAGAGGAAAAGGTCAAGAAAGAGTTTACCCTTTTCACCTTTCTCCTCTCCCAAAGAAAGATATGGCTATTCTTCTAGAGAATACAAGAGGGGAGGACATCGCAAATCATACCCTACATGGCGAAGATCACAAAAGCTCAAGAAGTTCAAAGAGGGAGGAAAGAGTATCTCTTTTCTCACCTATCATGGCACCTTTGGTGCCACCAACAAAGTATTGGCCTTCATCCGGAAATTTGATGCAGCCTTTGGAGATGAGGCCTTCATGGGGTCCTCCAAGCTACACCATCACTTCCAGAAATCGGCTCGTTGTCGGAATGTGTGCGGTCTAGCTGGGAAGGTGCAAAACCTCTGGCTATGAGATTTTGTGATGAGAGTCACAAACACTTTGTGAAAAGCGTTTGTGGAGAATCACCAACCCCCTTTCTAAGTGTGACTAAAAATCTAAGAGTGTTCGTAACAGCAAAATCACAAACCTCTTTCCTATCGTGCTTGGAAATTGCTTGTTTTCGTAGTTGAGATTATGATGAGAGGATCACCAAATCACATTCAATTTCACTTAAAAAGACCTTTGAAAAACATTAAAGTTTCAGCCCATGAAACCTCAATGCTCATACTAGCACAAATCTCAATCAAAACCCAAACCTCTTTCATGGTATCATGTAGCCTCGCCCCCAATTACATAGTCGTAACATCAAGCAGGTGAAAGGAATACTCGAGCTTTCACCTTCATGGTGACCATTTTCTGAATTTTCAAAGATTTAAGAGCTTCTAAAGTGAATCCCACACACCATTTTGATAAGGGAAACCCTAATTCACTCCCTCACAAGCTCAAATACAAGATTACAAAGAGGCGGGATTGCCCTACACATAGATTGAGCAACCATGGAAGCAATTGCACAGTAGAGCAAAATTGCCGGTTTTTTGGGTCAAAAGCAGCCTTCTCTCTCTTACCCACAGTAGTATGAGCTGATTTGTCAATTTCTGGGCCATTTTGCCACTTTAGACCACAACTAGGTATTTTCAGCTCATTTTTTAACCCCAAAAATGTCATTTTTGATGCGAAAAATCCAAAACGGAGCCAGAAAAATCCCTAAATTTGTGGGATCACTCACTCGAGCATAAAAATCATAGATAAACATCATTTTTCATCAATATAACATTTTGGGTCACCTTCAATGTAATTCTGCGGTGCATGTTAGCTGCTATTTTTGGCAATTTTTGTCCGCATCAGTCTTTATAGGCGAGAAGAGTGTGCCACCATCAAATACTTGGAATATGTACATTGTCAAACCAAATTATCAATCTTATCAAGTGGAAAAGCACGCAAAGGTGCCATATAGAGGGCCACGATTCCCCGGATAGGTATGCACATGATAGTGACCGCAGCAGCCGCTTTAGCATATATCACAATATGTACATATATTCTTGTTTTTCTTTCCATGCATCGAGAAGTGTCAAAAGTGAGGTGAATGTTTTTATTTCACACTATGTAGGCGCCACGGCACGACATCCACCCCCTTTGAACATGCACATCCTCCGGCATGTGCCAACATTTTCCTTATGTAGGTTTAATCTTCATTAAGATCCACAAATATTTAAATGTCATTTTCATCTTTTGCAAAGTCTCAAAGATCGTCCTCTCCTTCTTTATCCTTATCTGTAGCAATGTCATTAGGTTCTTCATCATCATCTTGTTGTGGATCAAAAGGATCATTATCATGTCTCCTCTTGAATATCTTGATTATTTTGCTTGCTATGGGAATTTAAAGATCTGTTCCATCGAGCTCCCTCAACGCATATGTAGCATTTCCATACACATGTTTGACAATATAGGGACCAAACCTTAGCAAAAAAAAATTTGTGGTGTGTTGGTTGTCAAGGCTACTGTCATACATTAGGACCCAATCACCCTCTTCAATAGGCTATGGTCGAAGCCTATGTCTTTTATCAAACCTATCTTTACTCTTTAGTCTTGCATCCTTCAATCGAGCTTTTGCAATGTCTATGTCTTCCTGTCTTCTTTCCGATTGCTTTATGCGCAAAGCAAGTAGATTTTCTCTACTTACACCATCTTCCCAAGGTAACATGTGCCAAGTAGGAACTACATCCTAAATTGGCATCACTGGCTTCTGACCATACATCAATTCAGTAGGCATGTAACCAGTCATTGAGCTATGAGTTGTACGGTCAACCCATAAAGCATATGGTAGAAAAATTGCCATTCATGCATTTTTCCTTTGCATGCCTAGCCAAAGCTTTGACAAAAGGAGGATGTCCACTTTCACTTTTCCCATTTTTCTCTGAATTATAAGCACAAGTCAAGGCTAGCTTGATACCAATTCTTGTAAAGAAATCCCTTGCTTCATCTGCATCTAACTCACCTCTATCAGCAACTATCTTTCCCACATAGCCATAGCGGTAACTTACATCTTCAAGCAAAAATTTACAAATAGCTTCTGTAGTTTTTGTCCTCAATGCACGCCCTTCCACTTGGTTTGTCGAGTCTTCTCCTGCAAGTACCAAGTATCTCATTTGCCAACATCCCAAAGGCATTCTGACTAGATCAACAACCCATTTATAGTGCATGACTAATGGGTATGTAGGATGCAATCCATCACGATGTCATACATTCGAATACATTTGGGATGTTACACAAGACTCCATAAAAATCTGCTACATCCTTATACATGCCTTTCCACCAATATCTTTCTTTCACTTTACAAAAATTAGCCTATACACCTCGATGTCATGCATATAGGCTTTCGTGCTCTTTGATAATTTTGAGGTGAGTAGGCTTATCACATACTACTCGTAATGGAGTACCATCTCTTCTTTTAGGATGTCTCCATAAGTACCCATCCCTCAAGAAGAATCCATATGCTTTCTTTATGATCCTTTTGAATTTTGATTCAGTCCAATCATCTTGCTTTTGTAAAGTACTCAGGTGGTGACCTATGAGCAACCATTCATCCTCATAGAACTCCTCTAAAAAGGAATCAAGTGAAGATACAATGCATATATCATCACAGTTTGCATGAGAAATTGTGTAAAATTTTGTGACCGCATCTTCTTCCTCATCAATCATATCATCCTCATTCATACCTTGCCCTTGAAAGCATATCTGCCATTGCATTATCTTTTCTTGCAATATGATTCAATTCTGGGTTTAAGGACTTTATATAAGCAATCCACCTAAGCATAGCAGTATCAAGAGTAGAGCAGCTTGCAATCATCCCTAGAAGTGGTAAGCATTCAGTCTCCACAGCTACAGATGCTCAAATGAAGTACTCTTTGTCACACTTTAATGTTGTAACCACCCCCAAAACTCCCTTTCTACTTGTGGATATGCTCTTTGGTGAGAGCTTAGAAGCTTGGCCCCAAACCTCACCACGTACCCATGTTTCTCTTTGTCTTCTTGTCCTTTGCCCATCCGACTCCCATTGGACTAGTGTCCACTGTCACAATCACCGGTCTTCCACACTCATAGTCAATCTTCCTCAAAGTTGGTGAAGACGGCAACAATTGCTTCAACTTTCTCATAGCTTTTACATGTACATCATTCCATTGAAACCTTTGGTTCTTCCTTAGAAATTGATAAAGAGGATCTGTGACATGTGCATAATGTGGAATCCATATGAGACAAGTGACACATGCACTTAGAAACCTTCTCACCTCCGTGATATTTACGCATAATTCCTTCATCATCTATATTGCATCCACTTTAGTTGGACAATGTCAGCGGCCATGAGGATTACAAAGATGTCCCACTATCAATATTTCTTCAACCCCAAACAGTGACTTTTGCCCAGATAATGTAAGGTTCACTTCTATCAGGCTTGTTAAAATTCTGTCACAATCATTGATGTGGTTTGCCATATATTTACGGCACCCCCTCGAATACAGAGCCTCATCGTTTTTACCTAAGTCGCAGCCTTTTATTGGAATGGCATCAAGAAAAGGCATTGTAATTTGAGGTATGAAGTCACGAAGGACTTTGTTCATACCGTTCATCATGTACGCAACTGAGTCGGTTGCTCCCTACGGTAAGGTGCACATCCTTACCAAGCCCAAGGGTGTTCTCATGGTAGTCAAGTCCCTGCTTTCCATTGCTAGTTGGAACTGATCATACCCTGAGTACAAATCCCCCATGGAATATATTTCCCTTCCTGCAAATGCTTCTGCAAACTCATCTACAATTGGCCATGTACCCATATTCGTGATTGTGACTTTGTTGTCATGCTTCATGTCTTCAATGAAGCGTAAAGCTCCATTTTTCTTTGGTACTGTGAACCATCTGCTTGAGTAGGGGGCACATGAAGGTTCCAAAATCCCCATCTTTATCTTTTCATTGAGTAAATCTATAAGCTTTGGCAAGAGTGCTTTTGGCACTGGAATTGGTCGTAGATTCCAAGGCACATGAGGTACAGTGAATATTACCATTGGTTCAACTATAGATGGATCCACACACCCTATCTCATATGGCTCAAATGTAATAGCTTTTCCATGTTTGGAGACTGTCTGTTCAAAGCATTTTCTTTGAATCTTTGTCAAGGAGTCATTGCCTCCAACTTTTAACATCTTCAATGAATCTTGCGTAAACTTGTGTCTAATTCTTTTTGGATCTCGCTGACTAGGTTGCAAAGAAGCCTGATCCATCATTTCCTTGCAATATGTAGACAAAGGCAATGCCACTGGTTTCTCCTTCTTTGCTATAGTCTTGTACTTCGTCTACACTCCCACTTCTAGATCTTTTTGCACATTGAAGCACTCCTCATCTTTGAAAGACTCAATGATCCTATACATGTCCATAGAATCTACTTTTACCAGGTCATTTCCTTGTTGAAAACTAGAACTTGTTATAGCATTGAGATCACGCATAGTATCTATAAAACAAACCTCTTCAAAAACACCTAAAATGTACTCATCTTCATCTAAAAAATTTACTCGTTTTTGTATTTTCTCTGTACACTATTTACATATTGTTTTTGTCCTTTCTTTAAATCTCCAAGTGTTGTAAAAGATACTGATCCATCCTTTGCTACTAGGGCACCTGTAGAAAAGGCTATGTCTCCCTTCGGATCAGGCGAGAACCTTTTTCTTCGTGTACTACTCCATTCCTGCTTTACAATGGTACTCGGCCAAAACCCCTCATGTCCCTTTGATCTCAAAACTCCTTCCTTGGTTTTAGTAGAGAATGGTCCCTTAAGCTATCACAATTTCTCTCATGGTCAATGCAAACTGTCAAGAATTGAAGAGCTCGTTTTCCATCTTTGCATTTGACCTTGGCATAGGAAAATCCATCATCCAATACTTTGTCTTTTACATTGCGGTGATGTATGGTTGTCCAAGGATTAGAGGATAGGTTGACATCTCTTGAACAAAGAAATTTCTCTCACCTTTCACATCCCATATGGTTACATTAACATTTGGACAAGCACCATAGAGATCCCCGGATGAGTTTTTTGTAGCCCGAATCATCCACCCATGGTCAGTATCAATTGGCCACTTTCCCTTCATATAGAGACTCTTGGACATGACATTAATCTCCAAACCATGGTCTATCAAGGCCATGTAAGGCTCCTCAAGATCTCCCACCTTAACCAACATTTTTGTTGTAGCCCTTGCCCAATGATTTCTAGAATAGTGTCTCTTATGAGTGGCTTCATCTTCATCTTCATCTTCAAATTTAACATGCCTATTTTTGCCGCCCAAAGACTGGTAGCAGCTTACAAAATTTTCTCTTCATCTCTTTGTTTTACTTATATCACATGTGTCTTTGAAGCACTCTCTTCAGCCTTTGATTGGATAGACTCCGTTAAAGCTTGTTGCTTCCTTCTTATAATACCAATGATTTCCTCATGGAACTCTCTCTTTGCAATGCCAAGGACTTCTCCCAATGTAAACTCCACCTTGCTATTTAAGATCCTTTCCTCTAAAACTTTCTTTAAATCTATGGCAGCTTCAATATCTGATTGTAGCTTGTATGATGGGCTTTTTCCCTTGCTCTTTTCTTTATCTTGCTTCTCCTTTGGTGCAGTATCTCTCATTGGTACTTCTTGTGATGGAGGTTCCCTTGGGACCCGGATCCATTCTTGCTCCACCTCTAGCAGCCCTCTTTGAGGGGCCTTCATCCCCATTTTCTCTCTTGCATTTTTCTTCAACAAGTGCCTTGTTGCCTCGACACTTTGCAATGTAGGCATGCACTGACAAGGCATCGACAGGTTCATTCCGCCCAGTCTCAAGACGGATACAATCTCCTGCTTCATGTAAGATTTCTGTAATCAACTTTCCCTTCATATCTAACTCCATTGCAGATGGCCAGACATCTTCACCATACTCACTGACGTCTTCAATAGATTTTGACCCTTTGAGCATGACTTGACCAGCCTTTAAGCCAAATGATGATGCTTTAACCATTGAGATAGCATGACTGGTTGCCATGTGCTCAACTAGCTTTTTCATCCCTCCGTTGCCAAAGTTGGTCGCCAAGGGCTTCTCTGTTTCACTAGGATGTATCTTTCCTTCTTTGAAGAAGACAATATCTTTACCCAAGGCATATTCGAAGCTTTCACGGTCCCTTCTTGGATGGTCTGGATGTCACACCATATGCACCTATTTACAAACCCCTCTCTATTTTGAGGTCTTTCACTTGATGACTATCCAGATGTTTGTTCCTTTTCTTCAAGCCTTGCTAGCTTTAATTTGAGCTCGTGTATGCCCTTCACAAGTTCTTCAAGCATAGATCCATCATCCTTAGAAGCTACAATAGCAGGTTTTGGCTGCTTCTCAGTAATATCATAAATTGGAGCACCATTGTTCACCACCATCTTGTCTCTTCTGCGTTGTCTTTTGGCAACAAGGACTCATTGCATCTTGTACATCATTCCACCTTGTCTTCAAACCTTGCTCTATATCTTTGTCTTCCAAGAGAAGCTCTAACTTTTCTTCGATTTCTTTGCCCGCTGCTTGTAGGAAAAGTTCTACCTTCTCCCTATACAAGGAAACTTGTTCAGTTTGTTATAGTTGAGCATAGCGTCGCTCAAACTCTTTGAGAATCTCTGTAGCAGAAATCCCTTCTTTAGGCTTTGCAACCCAATCTAAGAAATTTCTTTTGGTCACCCTCTCAGAGTCCTCCATAAAGTAGTCTTCTTTTAGAGCAAGGTTGAATTCCTCCCAATTTCTTCCATGAGCATTTTGAATTGCCCTAATATTGTCTCTGATCTTTGGAACACAAACTAGCTCAAAACTTTGGACCATGTCTTCCTCACACACTCGGTTGAACTCCATTTCCTTCATATAATCTGGTAGATACTTTATGATGTCTTTGCCATCAAACTGGTCTATTCTCTTCACAATGGACTGTAGTGCTAATGTAATTGAAATCTGGCTTCTTTTTGCTCCTCGTTGTTGATGCATATACATGGCAAATGCTTGAAACATCTACATGACTGCAGGATCAAAGTGCATCCCATGTGTCTCTGGATTTTTATACATGGCTAACAAAGTGTGTAGATCAATTCACAAAATACCACCCCAGCAACTTCGCATCGAGTTCACCAAAAATGTCAGAATGTGTGCGATCTAGCTAGGAAGGTGCAAAACCTCTGGCTGTGAGAGTTCGTGATGAGAGTCAGAAACACTTTGTGAAAAGCGTTTATGGAGAATCACCAACCCTCTTTCTAAGGATGACTAAAAATCTAAGAGCGTTCGTGACAGCAAAGTCACAAACCCTCTTTCCTATCGTGCTTAGAAATTGCTTATTTTCGTAGTTGAGATTATGATGAGAGGATCACCAAATCACATTCAATTTCACTTAAAAAGACCATTGAAAAACACTAAAGTTTCAGCCATGAAACCTCAATGCTCATACAAGCAAAAATATCAATCAAAACCCAAACCTTTTTCATGGTATCATGTAGCCTCGTCCCCAAGTACATAGTCGTAACATCAAACAGTTGAAAGGAATACTTGAGCTTCCAACTTCATGGGGACCATTTTCTGAATTTTTAGAGATTTAAGAGGTTCTAAAGTGAAGCCCACGCACCATTTTGATAATGGAAAACCCTAATTCACTCCCTCACAAGCTTAGATACAAGTTTACGAAGAGGCGGGACTACCCTACACATAGATTGAGCAACCATGGAAGCAATTGCACAATAGAGCAAAATTACCGGTTTTTTCTGTCAATAGCAGTCCTCTCTCTCTTACCCACGGCAATATGAGTTGATGTGTCAATTTTTGGGCCATTTTGCCACTTTGGACCAAAACTAGGTCATTTTCAGGTCATTTTTGACCCAAAAAATGCCATTTTTGATGCGAAAATTCCAAAACGGAGTCAAAAAAATCCCTAAATTTGTGGAATCGCTTGCACAAGCATAAAAATCATAGATAAGCATCACTTTTCATAGATGAGTATGCCATCATGAAACACTTGGAATATGTACATTGTCAAACCAAATTAGCAATCTTATCAAGTGGGAAAGCACGCAAAGGTGCCACATACAGGGCCACGATTCCCCAGATAGGTATGCACATGATAGAGAGTGCAGCAACCACTTTAGCATATATCACAATATATACATTATTTTTTTTCTTTCCATACATCGAGAAGTGTCAAAAGTAAGGTGAATGTTTTTATTTCAAACTATGTACGTGCCACGGCACGACATCATCAATGGTGGCCTAGCCTTCATGGCAACGGTGAAGCCCCAAAGACATGGAAAACTCTACGAGTTTCCATCATGAAGCAATTTCTTGCAAGCAATGCAAAGGACAAAGCACTTACCGAATGGTGTAGTTTAAAGATTCTCTCACATGAGTCTATTCACAAATATGTGGACAAGTTTTGGGATTTACATCTCAAGGCTACTATCTTCCAAAAGATAAACTTCGTCGAGCAAAAGCAACAATTTTATGTGGGATTACTTGAAGAAATGGCCGAGTATGTCAACTCCCAATGGCCTTGTTCTATCACCAAAGTAATCCACCACACCATGGTTGCTTCCCGCATCAATTTCCAACAAGGGGCTAGAAGGAATGTCAAACCCATGGAAAACAAAGACAAAAATGATACAAAGGGAAAAGCCAATGCCCAAAATTCTTACCAAGGCACTTTCTACAACAATAATAACAACCACAATAAGTCC
Organism: Adiantum capillus-veneris; assembly: GCF_014529385.1. NCBI lineage: Eukaryota > Viridiplantae > Streptophyta > Polypodiopsida > Polypodiales > Pteridaceae > Adiantum > Adiantum capillus-veneris. The sequence continues at coordinate 58,596,259 of NC_140958.1, forward strand.
AAAAAGAAGGGAGTTTACAAAGGTAAAAACAAACTCTCTCAGGAAGGGCTTGAAGCTTTTCGCAAGGACCATAAGTATTTTAAGTGTGGGGAGCAAGGACATGGCTATCGTTCTTGTCCCAAGAAAAATTCTTGCAATGAGACTCCTAGGGCTTCCACCATCGAAGCTCCAAAGAGGATGCTCATTGCAAAGGATCATCTCTCTCCTCTGCTTGGGGAAAGGTAAGGGAGCATGATGCCTTCATCTTGTTTGACCCTGGCTCTACTCACAACTTCATATCAATAGAGTTGGCCACCAAGTTGGGCATTCAAGCTTTCGAGATGGGAAATATTGTAGCGACTCACACAGCTTTCAAGGGACAGCAAGCCTCCGTTACTCCCTTGATTGGGAAGTTGATCGAGGCTTCATGTCCAAAGCTATGTCGACAAAGAAGACCTTTTTATCTCTCCTCTCCAACATGAGGATGCTATCCTAGGGGCGCCATGGTTTGATCGCATGGCTTCCAACATGAAGTTCCCTAAAAGGAGAATCTACTTCACCTATAGGGAAAGTACATGTATATAGATGCTCATGAGTCTAGTCGTACTATACCACTTGTAAATTCACCAGCTTTTGATAAGTCAATGAAAAGCTCGATTTTTGCGTACATGATTTTTGTCAAAGAGATTTACTAATGACGCTAATGATTTATCAAATGAAAATGGTAGGAATCAAGAAGAGTTAGACAAAAAGCATGGCCTAATCCAAGGAATCTACATGAGCTAAGAAGCTTTATTAGTATGTGTGCATACTATAGACGCTTCATAGTCTCAAATAGCAGGACCATTACATGACTTAACAAAGAAGAACGTTAAGTATTCATGGACTGCTAAGGATCAAAATGCTTTTGAAAAGCTCAAAGAGAAGCTTACCTCTCAACTAGTCCTCATGCTTTTGGATCTCTCAAAGCCATTTGAGGTCCAATGTGATGCTTGTGGTGATTGCCTTGGAGCAGTCTTGCTTCAAGAAGGGCATGCCATAGCATAGAGAGCCAAAGGCTCAATACGGATGAACGGGTTTTGGGCATTTATAAGAAAGAGATTTTAGCTATTCTACATGCCCTAGACACATGGAAGCACTATTTATTTGGGACTCCATTTATTTTACGAACAGACCACCAAAGTCTCAACAAGTACTTCATGACGCAAACCAAGCTTTTCGACAAACAAATGAGGTGGGCAAATTTTCTTTCGCAATTTTATTTTTATATTGTTGAGGGATTTCAAAATGACGTGATCACACTATAATTTCACGTTAATAACAATAGAAATGCAAAATAACAAATATTATGTTAATTGACATTCATCTTTTTTGACGTCCAGGGAGACCTGGAGACCGACTCGTAGCCCGCCGGGCTAATTAGTTGGCCCGCTGGATCCGTCGGGTAAAGCCACTTTCCCGCCGGGCCCTCCATGGCTATATAAAGGCAACGCAGGTGCTTGTCTTTTTCACAAAAGAGGTACATTGAAAAGTCTTCACCAAACTTTTTGGCAGCTTTCCACATTCTCAAAGCAGTGTAGCAGTAATTTTTTAAACCCTTCCTTATTTTATTGATGTTTTTTTTAGTTTTTTGCGTTAAAACTTAAAGGTATAAAATTTATTTTATCAAATCATCGTACGTGGATGCACTAGCACATGGTTGCAACTGCGGCTAGGTGTGTCATTGCAAAAGCATACGATGATTATGTTTTATATTGCTCCCAGTCATTCATGCTTCGGCACATGGTTGCAATTGCGACTAGGTGTGTTGCTGCTAGAATGACAGGAGCATTTGTTTGAAAGAAGTAACTGTGCGTGAATGCACTGGCACATGGTTGCAATTGCGGATAGGTGTGTCATTGCAAAAGCATAGGGTGATTATGTTTTATGTTGCTCCCAATCATTCATGCTTCGGCACATGGTTGCAATTGCGACTAGGTGTGTTGCTGCTAGAATGACAGGAGCATCTGTTTGAAAGAAGTCACCGTGCGTGGATGCACTGGCACATGGTTGCAATTGCGGCTAGGTGTGTCATTGCAAAAATGCAAGATGACTATGTTTTATGTTGCTTCCTGTCATTCATGCTTCGGCACATGGTTGCAAGTGTGACTAGGTGTGTTGCTGCTAGATTGACGGTAGCATCTAATGCATGAATGTGTGCTCAAATAATTTCTTAATGCTTCATATGCTTGAATCTTGAAAGAAGACATCGTGCGTGGATGCACTGGCACATGGTTGCAATTGCGACTAGGTGTGTCATTGCAAAAGCGTAGGATGACTATGTTTTATGTTGCTCCCAGTCATTCATGCTTCGGCACATGGTTGCAATTGCGACTAGGTGTGTTACTGCTAGAATGACAGGAGCATCTGTTTGAAAGAAGTCACCGTGCGTGGATGCACGGGCACATGGTTGCAATTGCGGCTAGGTGTGTCATTGCAAAAGCGTAGGGTGACTATGTTTTATGTTGCTCCCAGTCATTCATGCTTTGGCACATGGTTGCAATTGCGACTAGGTGTGTTGCTACTAGAATGACAGGAGCATCTATTTGAAAGAAGTCACCGTGCGTGGATGCAATGGCACATGGTTGCAATTGCGGCTACGTGTGTCATTGCAAAAGCGTAGAGTGACTATGTTTTATGTTGCTCCCAGTCATTCATGCTTTGGCACATGGTTGCAATTGCGACTAGGTGTGTTGCTGCTAGAATGGCAGGAGCATCTGTTTGTAAGTTGTTGTACAGTGAGGCATTGGCACATGGTTGCAATTGCGATTAGGTGTGTCACTGCAAAAGCATACGAGATCTATGGTCTATATTGCACTTTTTCTTTCACGTAGAAAAGATCCAAATGCAATGGCACATAGTTATATTTCACAATGTGTTGTTTGCAATAATACCATTGCAGACAAAATGGATCCTTCTACTACTTCAATGATAGAGTTCAAAAAGAAAATTAGACAATTGTTGATTACGTTCGTCAGTGTACTAGATCCCGACGATATAGCGCAGATTGTTGCAGATGAGTCTAGATTGCAATCATTATACAGTGAGATTGCCCGCAAAATGTTTTTCTTATATCCAGACAAAACAACCGAATCAATAATCTCATTACTGACACTACAAGAGGTTGTGTGCTCTTGTGACGCTGTTAGCGACGGAAATACACTGGGTTTTTATAACCCTCGGCGTCGCTACAACCGTCGCTAATAGCGTCGCTACGAGAGCATCGCTATAACCGTCGCTATAGGCGTCGCTATTTGCGGCGCTATGAATGTCGCTATATAGAGACGCATATAGCGACACCTATAGCGACGGTTATAGCGACGTTTAAAAAGAAGTCTATAGCGACGCTCATAGCGACGCTACAGAGCCATAAATAGCGACGGTTTTAGCGACGCACGAGAGAAATTTTTTTTGGTGACAGGGCATTGAATGCCCTGCCACCCATCAACCATATTGTACTTGATTCACTTTTTAAAAAAAGTGCAAGGGTAGATAATAGACCCAAAATAGTCACCCACAAGACGCATTGTTTGCAAAATTGACAATTGTACACATCATAGGCAAAATGAATTGATTGGCAAATGTAATAATGACAATTGTACAACATCATAGGCATGAAGAATTGATTGGCAAAAGGAACTGCGGTGACAAATGTAATAATATACATGGTTCAAAAAGACGTATAAAATCTGTCTCATGATACATAAGCTATGAGAAACCCTAAACTAATGCTATCTAGCTACGGCTAAACTGACGTCGTCTAGTCAGACGTCTCATCGCGTCCAAGCGGCGTATCTGTCGGATTCTGCAAAAAAAGACAATAAGATAGCTTTCAGTAAGTATAAACATATAACGACATTTATAAAACAATACAAAAAATAGAAAAGAGTAAACCCTAATACTAACCATGCCGCCGCGAGAACTAAGAATGTCCATCAGGGCGTTTAAGCCCTTCCTACCTGCGTACTCGCGCTCGTACGGTGTGGGATCACGTCCTGTCATCGACCACTGTCAAAACATACAAAGAATTCATTATGTTAGAATTAAAAAACTCATAAACCCTAAACTATCGAACATAAAGAGCAATGCGAAAACACTTACAAAATCAGCCTCAAATGATGCCCATCCACCGCTCCCCAAGTGGTGCGAGCTCCCTGCCTCTACTCGCGCTCTGGCTGCATCCTTTTGTTGCTTCCACTTGTCGGGATTCTCGCGCGCTGCTTTCTTCGCATTCTTCCAATCTTCTTTGGCCAGCCAATCTGGCCTGTTCCACCCATGCTTGATTGCTTTTTGCACTTCGGAACGCTTGTGTTTGCAGTATTCGCGCACTCAAATCTTCATCAGGTCTTCATTGAAGCGCTGATCCCGTGTTGCAACGGGAAACTCATCATGAAGTATGCTGATGACTCTGTTTTTTAAATCACTTGGTACTTCACTCCATTTGTTTAGTATGTAGTGTCTAAACAGCTGAGAGCAAAGACCACGCATGCGCAAAATCACCTTCTTGCCGTCATCATCCATGATGATGCCGCCGCTGAAGTCGACGGACTAAGGCAAGCCCTCTGCCCGGTGACGCATGAACCAAGGTGTCCCGGCAGGGGTCTCTAGCAGCGTGTCAATGGGGGTACAGACGTCAGGTGTCTCCACCGGCGTCTGGGCCCCGAAGCGAGGAGTGTCGATTGGGGTGGCTCCTGGCGGAGTAGGTAGAGGTGTGTAGCTGCTAGGAACAGTCAGCCGTGCAAAACCTGGTGTAGATGGCGATGCTGTGGCTGGTGTGGGGGCGGGCAAAGAAGGGGAGGGTAAAGAGCCTCGTCAAATACGAGGCGGTGTGGAGGCATCGGTGGCAGAATCCCCACAACAACCGCCACCGCCACCACTAGAGCGCCGGTGTCTAGACGAGTGTGAAGCTCGTCTCGTCGACGCCGAAGCTTCGGAGCGCGCCGTATGCTCCGAAAGAGAGGGAGATGCGGATGGAGTAGGAACGCGCGATGATGCGCCAGAGCGATGACGCTCCACGTACCACTGTCTCTGCTGCAAAGACCATTAAATACAATGACGTAATGACGCATATAAATACAATGACGCAATGAATTGAGTGATAGAAGAGGCAAGTCGAAAACTCAGAATTTTCAATCAAAAGATGTGAGCGCGAGTAGAAAAGAGCGTTATACACCATGGAAGGTACTTAGAGAGCCAGAGATTTTACAACAGGGAGCAAAATTGTTCAAATACAATATTTGTGGCTTTAAGAGATCTCTCTCTCATCCTCGCATAACTCAGCATAACTTCCTATATCTATATAGAGCTCTTCGTTTAAACACATATCCTCTGTTTCATTTTGCAGCTCCTCTGCATGCACCCCATATAGAGTAGTAGCATCTTGATGCTCGTCTGGCACCACCGCAGCGGCTTCTGATTGAGCATCTTCTATGATCTCCTCCATTGATGCCGTTGTGATTGGCACATGGTAGCCTTCATACGTCCTTGCACTACGAGGGGATACCTCTATGACGTACCACCAGTTTGATGTAGACTTTGTAGGATGAAATATTACCTGCCACAGCCACATAACTTACATGAGAGCTTTCAAGCACATAACTTGTAAAAGGGGGATGTTAACTATTTACATACTTGTTCACAATGCTCGGGTAGTACGAAAGTGTCTCTTAGGTCAGTCCATTTCTTAGTAGAATCCACCTCAAGAAAACCAGACTCTCCTCTACGCACAGTAGCATTGCGACCCTCCATGATTATCTTGAACCATTGCACGTCGAACAAGTCGACAAAAAATCCTCTGTAATCGATCCTCAAAATCTCTTGCAGCGTGCCGAAGTAAGTGAGTTCCGCCACCACAGGATCTGCATCAAAGGAATGTCGTCGACTAGACTGTTCAAATTTTGCCATGATTCCACAATCTTCAGTAAAACGCTTTTTGTCGATTCGTTCCACCCTAAAATGTCGACCTTTACACCATGCTGCTGTGTATGACTTATACTACAACGAACAAAGATTATGACTGGCCGTTCAAACGTTTATAAATAAAGTCACTAGCTAGTCGTACATTGCAAACTTACCTTGGTCGCGCAACCCCGAGAGTACTCCCACTCTTCCTCAGTCACTTCGTCACCGCATTGTTGTGCGTCTTTCAATTGGTTGTGCAACCATCTTAAGCTCATGAAGGTTGGTAGGCTCTCCAGAACTGTCGGATAGTGCATCGGTGGTCGTCTTCCCCGTCTCCACTCGATTCGTGCCCTTTGTCGCTCTTGCCTTGCATCCTCATATTGTGAAATCCACTTTTGCATCACTGGATTGTGAAGCATGAAAAATCAGTTGATTTTAGCCTCTAGATCTTCCGTCATCTTCTTCTCAACACCGAGATTGCACATGACAATCCCAGATATGCGCTCATCATCTATGGTTCGCCATAGCATGTCCCGGGCTTTATCAAATCCGTCTAGCCACTCTCCAATGTACACTAGGGACTCTGATACCAACCAACCTTCTGCCATGCTACCCTCCGGACGTGCCTTTTGACGCACATATCCCTTAAGCGTTTTCATGAAACATTCTAAGAAGAACATCCATCTGGAATGAACTGTGCCAGCTATTTCCACCTCATCAACTATGTGAACAAGAAGATGCACTTGAATGGTTAGCATGGTAGTAGGAAAATGTTTCTCAAACATGCACACAAGCTCCGCAGCATTTAGTTTGGCGAATGGTATGGAGTCTACGTTGATCTCCTTTTGTGAGATCCATTGCACCAGCTTTGCAAGTTTGTAGATTGTGTTACGGATGTCGAGAGACAAACATCCCTCAATGGCAACCGGTAAAATAAACTGTAAAGTATGTGCAGCAATGATATTAAAGTCCACATTTTATGCAATGATATTAAAGTCCACTATGAACGTACCTGACACATTTTATGCCAATCGTGTGACTTCAAACCGGTAAGCTTTCCTTCTTTAGTAAAACACGTTCGGAGCGAGTGCATTACGCCAGTGGGGGTCCGCAAAGATCGAATGGTCTCTTTTACTTTGCGTTCTTGGGCTCCTGTGAAAATCCATGGTGCTTTAGGGAGTTTTATCGATCCATCAGACGCTTTTTGCGGCCAATATTGCTCCATACGATCCACATTTCTAAGGTCAACTCTGGCTCCCAAAGTATCTTTCTTGCCGGTCAAATGGTCCCATAGTAGATTACCCACATTCTTGAATATGTGCATTGGATCGAGCAAGTGATTGATCATGAGTCGGGGCCAGTATGGTAACTCGTACCATAGAGATAGTCTCTTCATCCCTGGAGGCAATCCGTCATCGCACATCTCCTTCTGCTCTAACCATGCTTGTGCAGACATCCTTGGTGGCTCTCTTCCCAAAAAACCGTCGCGTAACACATGATTCTCTGGAAGATACGCTTGATGACCTTCGTAGATTTGCTTCTTCAGTGAGGGCGCCCTACGTGAATTCAGTCTAGGTCCACATGTGACACATGCTCTGTATCCGCTTGTTTGAAGCCCTGCATGTATACACATGATAATAGATCAACTATGGGAAAAAACAAGATTTACAGTGTCTGAGTGAGGAGTGTCAATAGATCACCTGAGCATTCTGTTAGCCCGGGATAGTCATGCATGGTCCACATTAGAATGCCTCTGATCAAAGCATTCCGTCGTCCTGTGTGTCGGCTCATATCCACCACCTCTATGCCAATCCACAATTGTTGTAGCTCTTCCAATAGTGGACAAAGATACACATCCATATTCCTCACTTTATATCGCCCTGGCACAATCACCCTTAGCCATAGGTGCCCCTTCTTCGTAGTCAACCACGGGGGAATGTTGTAGTTGACAATGACAACGGGCCATACACTGTAAGATGTTGATCTTTGACCAAATGGATTTACGCCATCCATAGCCAGGCCTAAGCGCAAATTTCGAGCTTCCCTGGCAAAATCCGACCATGTTCCATCTATATGTTTCCAGGCTGCGCAATCTGCAGGAATTTGTAGCACACCATCCGAAGATTTATTCTCCTCATGCCATGATGCTAGGGAGGCCATGGACTTACATTCGAAGAAATGCTTGATGCGAGGAAGCATAGGAAAATGTCGCAAAACCTTTTGCGGAATTTTTGTTCCGTGGAGATCTACTTGATATCTTTCGGAATCACATTTCGGACACTTCTCCATGTCTATGTATTCCCCTCTGAAAAGAATGCAGTCATTAGGACAAGCGTAGATAGAATTGTAATCCATCCCCAAGTTTCGCAAAATCTTTCTTGCTTCATCTCGGGAATCTGGCATCACATTGTCAGCTGGTAGTATGTGCTCTTTAAGCAATCTACACAACATTAAAATACGATACAGTCGTGTAAAAATCTATCAGATCATTATACATTTAGAGTTTTATTAAAGTAAACTAATTGTAATAGATCACCTGAAAAGCGCTGTGACGCTAGTGTGATCACTCCATCCAAACTTTGCCTGCATGTTGAGAAGAACCAGGAGTGCTTTCAATCTAGACATACGTGCTCCATTATACATTGGCGTATCGGCTTCACTTTTCATATCATCATAGATAAGCCTTTCTGAATCCATGATCGTCTCGGTCATTTCATCAATCTCGGGCTCAAACATTGCCTCGTTGGGAATGTGCTCTGCATGATCATCCCCCGAGCTGTCAGAGGCTACATCTTGTGGCCTCACATATGCTGCTTGACCAAAGCGCCTGCGAACACGTCTATTGGGTTGCAAGATTGCTGCTTGTTGGCCAGCGTCAGAGTCCGACGAGTTATAATTGGCAAAAACTCGATCTATAATAGATGGATCGAACTCGCCAAATTCGCGAACGTGCTGCAAAGAAACACGTCTTGTCCGTCGCACAGCATGCTTGCATTGATTACAAGGACATAAGACCCTCGTTCAGAGATAGGTGTTTCGGTTGGACGGTCCCACATCCTCGTCACTACTCATAATGAGGATAAAAATCTTATAACCTGGACAACAAATTTAATATTCTATTGGCATTCTTCGTCTTATCTCTCTCTCTCTCTCTCTCTCTCTCTCTCTCTCTCTCTCTCTCTCTCTCTCTCTCTCTCTCTCTCTCTCTCTCTCTCTCTCTCTCTCTCTTTACCTCACATTCTCTAGTCATGTCCAATCCCCGCACACCTCGGTCTAGAGGTGCACGGAGATCAGAACCACCGGGTTATAATCTCGTCTTTATTGGTCAATACTTATATTTGTGGGTACAAGAAATCTACAGACCCACGTCTACATGATACTGCATGTAGTGGACAAAACCCCTTTGCCTCTTCTCTAGTTGTAGCACTTCACAGCATCTTAACATCTTTTCACAGTAGATCTTTTCACTATTCGTCTAACTCTAAACCCTAAACCGTAAGTAATTCTTGCGTGGACTCGATCTTACGTAAATAAGCGTAAATCTAACTAAAAATAAACCTAAATCTAATTTAACGTAAGTCTACATCTAACCTAATCTTTAACGTCTTTTGGGATAGTTTCCTACGACGTTAAAACTCTCTTCTTCTTGTGTGTGTGTGTGTGTGTGTGTGTGTGTGTGTGTGTGTGTGTGTGTGTGTGTGTGTGTGTGTGTGTGTGTGTGTGGGTAAACCTAAATAAACCTAAGTCTAATCTAATATAACATAAATCTAAATCTAACGTAAATTATGTTATATTAAAAACAAAGAACTAAACTAACAGGGATTATAAGAACCTTAAAACTGATTTAACACATAATTTTTCACATAACTCGGCAAGAGTTGGCATTCTCATCACTAAAGATGTGAGAGTTAACTTCCGGCGGTGACGCTGCCTCATCTCCACCCACATCTGACGACAGCAATTGGCCCTTTAGACCGTTCTTGCTCTTGTTACTAACTTTGAAGTTGCTGTTGAATGACTAGAGGTTGTCTAGATGGTCATTGTGTCGGGGATGTAGTGACTCTTGCCGCCCTGAAGATCCACCTTCTTCCCTATCTTCTGAAGACATTTCACCAGTACTTTTGGATCGACGGAGCCCACCATGAGTGAAGGCAGCAATACCCTATATTCCATTGAGGGCTTTCTTCACCCGCTTCATGCAGGCATCGCAGTCTATGGAGACCTAAATCTAATCTAATATAACATAAATCTAAATCTAGCGTAAATAAACGTAAATCTAACTAAAAATAAACCTAAATCTAATCTAATTTAACTTAAATAAACTTAAATAAACCTAAATCTAATTTAACGTAAGTCTACATCTAACCTAATCTTTAACGTCTTTTAGGATAGTTTCCTACGACGTTATAACTCTCTTCTTCTTGTGTGTGTGCGCGTGTGTGGATGTGTGTGCCAATAAAAAGAGATAAATGGTATAACCTTTCTAACACCCATGCCAAGTATGATAGATTGGTTATGCCATTTCCCTCTTGAATAATAGGTCTTGAGTTCAACTCCTCGTCGGCTAGATCTTTAGGTCTTTTAATTTTAATTAGTTTCCTACGATGTTAAATTAGTTTCTCTCTCTTTCTCTCTCAATGTGTGTGCGTTTTTTTGTTTATGCATGTTTTCTCTCTCTTTTCCTCTCTCAATGTGTGCGTTTTTTGTTTATGCATGTTCTCTCTCTCTCTTTTCTTCTCTCAATGTGTGCGTTTTTTGTTATGCATGCTCTCTCTCTCTTTTCCTCTCTCAATGTGTGTGTGCATTCTTTGTTTATGTATGTGTGTGTGCGTTTTTGTTTATGTTTGTACTCTCTCTCTCTCTCTCTCTCTCTCTCTCTCTCTCTCAAAAACACTATGTGTGTGTGTGTATGTGTGTGTGTGTGAGAGAGAGAGAGAGGGAGAGAGAAAGAGGGGAAGGGAACATGAGAGTGAGGAGAGGGAAGGAGCATACCTGGCTCTCCTTCCTCTCCTCGTGTGTGTGTGTGTGTGTGGAGAAGAAGAGAGAGAGAGAGAGAGAGAGAGAGAGAGAGAGAGAGAGAGAGAGAGAGAGGGAGAGCGTTACCTGCTCCTTGCTTGAGGGCGCCGAAAAACTCAGATCTGAGATCTGAGTTTTTGGGTGCTCTCTGTTATTTTTTTAGCCCAGTCGGTGTCGCTATGAGCGTCGCTATAAGTGTCGCAAATTTACTTGTAAATTTGCGACGCTCATAGCGACGTCGGGAATTTTTTTTTTGAGCGTCGCTGTGTGAGCGTCACTAATATGAATAGCCTCTTGTAGTGTGAGCAGTTGGGTGGGCAATTTGCCCAAGGTGGCCTCTGATTTGAAAGAGGAATGCCCTCAAGAAGTAGACAAGGGTAAGCTAGAGCATTGGAACACTAGATGGAGAGCTGAAAAGGAGAGGTCAAGGCGAGCATCCCACATAGACACACAGTTTGGCCTAAGCAAGAAAATGCAAATGGCTATCACCAGAGTTATGGGGAGCAGCCAAGTTGGAGAATCTTTTATTGAGGAGGCTGCCATTGAGGGAACATCGGGTTCTACTGCTTCTGCCAGTCACCTGGAGTGCAGTATATACGATTCTGAATGTAGTATGACTCTGGGCATTCCAAATAAGTCCATTAAAAAGATCAAGAAACTTGGGTCAGGGGCTTATGGCACAGGGTGGCAAGTTCAAATCAAAGGGATCAGTTTCCTTCCTGCAATGAATACTTATTGTGCCAAGGAGTTCAAAGGACAGGCCAAGCATCAGTGGAAAAGCTTTGCATCAGAAAGTGGGGTAGATCTCAACCATAGAGGGATTGTGAGGAGTATTGCCCACTCTGTAACGTTGCCATGGTTTCTGATATTCCCCTACTTCAATGGGGGAACTTTAGGTGATCTTATGGAGACAGTGCCCCTTCCACATGGCTCTTTCACGACGCTTGTAGCGCATCAAGAGGGGAAAGGAAAGATCCCTGAAGACTTTAAATGGGAGCAGCCCTTTGAAGACCAGAAAACACGTATCAAGAGCCTGTGCAATCATGCTCCCTCGTTGATCCATGCCTTGGTGAATGCATTGCGATTCGCACATGACGAGGGAGTGATCCACAATGATCTCCATCCATGCAACATCATGTTGGACTTTACCAAGGATCTCACTCCCCGTGTTGGAATAATTGATTGGGGATTGGCTCTGCGTGTTGGCTTAGAGACACAAAAGACCAACAATACCGATGAAAACTGGCAAAAGCTTCATACTTGGCGAGCTCCTGAGTTACTAGATGGCAATCACCCATGCCCATGGACCAAGGCCACAGATGTGTACGCCATAGGATGGGTGATATGGCAATTTTGTAAGTTTTGTGGAGAGTTCTCTGACTACTACAGCACAGATTGGTTCAAACATAAGGTTTCAGTGGAGGTACAAGCCATATCTAGGATTGTTGTGGAAGGTTGGGTGAGGAAGAAATCCACAGACAGAAAGACCTTGGCACTTTTAAACGAAGAATTAGAAAGATTTGAAGCCCAGCCAGAACGATGCTTACGCCCTCCCTCTGGAATGAGTGTAGCCTTTTTTTTATGGATATATGATGTACTTTATGAAGCAGGGTTTTCTGAGACTTTTGACTTATAAAAGCACTTTTAAAAATTGGGTTTTATGCGCCATGGATGATGTATGAGTAATAAAAACACTTTGTTATATCTCAATAGACAACAAATTTTCTATGAGTTTTGTTTTTTCTCTTAAGTTTCAAGCAATAAGCCACGTGGAATCACTGATTGTCATTCATTGATTTAAAAAATGGTGGTTACTCTTATATTAATTGATTGTCGTAAGATGGTGGTTATTCTAATATCAATTGATTGTCGTAAAATGGTGGTTAAAATTATAGCAATTGATTGTCGTAAAATGGTGGTTACTCTTATAGCAATTGATTATCATTAAGTTTATATGCCGTAGCTGAAGTATAGTGTTTAATCAGGATATGGATAATGATAATCAAAGGGCTAAGCGCGCTTTTGAGCGTCTCAGATCCATGTGTCAAGGCGGTGGAGTGAACGACACCACTCGAATTGCAGCTCGTTGCTCCCAGTGGGTACACAATGGAAAGAGGTGAACACTAGGATTGACTGAGAAATGGTCAAATCCATATGGCCAGGCGTTGCAGATGACAACATCAAGAAAGGCCGACTCAAGCTATCACAATGCATTAATGCAGACATACGAGACAATGGAGAGAACATATATCTCGATGTTATGGGTCATCCTATGCATCATATGGATTGTCCGTTGTGGTTTGCCAAGATGTTATACATGCATTATGTCTTGGGTGAAGCAGTGGACTTCAGCTCAAGGACACCTCATATGACGGTTGAGGACATTCGAGGTAGTGCAATCACTGTCACACGGCAAGAGATGTCATTGGCACTAGAAGGTGCATCAATGGAAGTGCACCAAGTTAAGGAGGAGCTTCAAACTCAACTCAGGCAAGCATCACAAGCTACACAAGGCTCTCATGCAGAAGCAACCCTAAATAGAGACTTGCAAAGGGAGGTGAAGGTGCTATCTCGCCACGTAAAAGAGTTAGAGGCGACTATAAAAAAACAAAATGCTGCCACATTGATTGAGCACCCAACATCTATTGAGGCCCCTCCAGCTTCTGGTGAGCACAGTTGTAGATCATTCTTTCATGAGTGGTGTGGTCACTTCAGCTTGCCATGCGGACATATGTACCATATATCATGCTTGATGCAAAGCATGATGAATAACTTTCATTGTGCTATATGTGAGTATGAGATATCCAAAAAGATATATGCAATGTTCAAAATGTCTGAAGACTATAATAGGCTTAAAGGTTAGCGTGAACAGGAGAATGAAGATATTCTCACAAATATTTCACTATCACTTGGATAGTTTTTGTAACATTTGAAAACATTTACTCGTTGTCTTGCGAGAATTTATTAGTGAATTGTGAATTGTCTTCACTTCAGCTTCAATTATGATATGTGATAATGCAAATATTTATTAGGGCTTTGTATATTATGAAGCTTTAATAGTGATTTGTGGCCTTGTAAAGGTTTTTAACACTAGGTTGGTAATGGGACACTTTTATGTCCTGGGACACTTTTATGTCCTATTAAGTGACCATTTTCCTTGAATTATGTCAAGAGTTTCAAAATGGATTTTGAGGTGCTATCTATCTAGAAAGTTGTCTCATGAGCTGAAAAAAACTCAACATTTTTTTGGAATATCAATTCTATCTTTAACATTGTCCTTGCACAACATTTCACAACCTAAACTGTGTGAAACAACGGGTCCTGTTTTTGACTTTTTTCAACTTTTTGCAACTATACCACTCTAGAATTCATGTTTGTGAGGTCTATAATTCTAGAGAACTATCTTTGGTAGTCCTCAACATGTCATGATGCTTCTAGGGAGAAATAAATATTAAATTTGTATGTTATGACCAAATTACAAAAATTGTCAAATCCTGTTTTTTAGCCAATTTTAGCTCTTCTATGATTTTTTTGGTGGATTTCATGATATCCAAATGCATTTTTTATTTTCTATGTCGCATATTGTAACATAAAGCTAATATTCCTTGAGTTTTGGGGCACCTAATACCCTATTTTGCATAGTACACAACGATGGTTGATTTTTTCAATTATAGAAGAAAACGAAACATTCTAGTATATCAAGTATAGCTTTTTTAATATTGTTAGTTTCTTGTGACAACTACATGCATTTTGTAGGTAGTAACCATATCTAGTCATAAGGATCAAATTTGGCTAGATATTAAATAGTTTCTATGGGATTCTACAACTCATAATGTTGAACCTAGTTTTTTCATGCTTGTTGTATTTAACACTTCGACATCTTTGTCCCCAAGATTCCCCTTGGTAAGAAATGTATTATTCTTTTGATATGCTCCATGGATCTTATGAACATAAAGGACAATAGGGAACTAAGAAAACATGCATATATTATTTGTATTGAGCGTGGATATAGAAACTTTGATGATAGGTTTGCAGAATGGTAAAAATTCAACTTTTTGTACCTATTTATTTTGGCAAAACAAAAAATAGTGAGTGAGAAGCAATCATATGTTCTGATCACCAACCCATTGAAGTTAACTAGGGAATATATCTCAAGTCCTACAAAAATCCCTAATCTTATTTTTATGCAACAAAACGTAAGAAATGACTGTTTTGATGAAAATGCAGTGGTCCATCAACTTTGGAGGCTTGGTGTGACCAAAAGATGATATTAAATTTTACGAGTTTCTTATTTTTTCCATGTGTAGTAGGCCTTGAACTATAACCTCATGAAAGGATTTTACAAAATGAGTGGATCTACTATGGTTTTGGAGGTTTTTTTCAAAACCCTGAAAGGACACTTTTATGTCCTGTTAGGTTACCAACCTAGTGTTAAGGGCTTCGTTTATTATTAAGCAAATGTCTAAACCTTAAACTAAATATAAAAAAAAGCTTATAAGATAAAGAGTTTATGAACTTAAACAGAAGTCACTCAACGGATTCGATAATCTATTAATTAAACCACCGTCGCTTGCTGCGACGGGTCAAAGTTGGTTCAATTTCCAAATTCTCTTCAATCTCTTCTAAAGTACATGTAGTTTCTACTTCATGAGATTCCCCTTGCAGCTCACTGTCTTCGTCCACCTCATCATTGGTTACATCATAAGTCCAGCGCGGCATCTCCTCTTTGTAGTTCTCAGCTTGCACTCTTGCCAATAGCCGATGGTTGCAGTACATATACACCAATTTTTCAGCTCTTGAATTTAGAAGGCGGTTTCTAATGGTGGAATGTACATATTTATATGTACTCCAGTTTCTCTCAGAACTTGAATTGGATGCACATTGGGCTAGGATTCTAACAGCTAGGCATTTAAGGGTGGGTGCACTACCACCATTCATCATCCACCACTTCCACGCTGGTTGCTCCGTGGCAAGTTTCTACACAAATTCTGTACCAAACTTACCCTCTTTGAGTTTAAACTTCATAAGATCAGTAACAGCTGATGCATGCTCATCAGGATCATCATAAAACCTGCCTATCACATCATAAAAGTCTTCCAACACCTCCTCATCAAGTTTGTCTATTTCCATTGCCCAATACTCTGGATCCAATAAGAAAGCTACGCTGTGTAGTGGACTATGTGCTCCAACCCATCGACCATGCATATACTTTCTCAAAATTTCTCTCCTCTTTTGAGTGAATGGTGTCTTCCAAGGCTTCACAATTGGCTCCTGGGGCTCCTCTGGATTTGCAAGGCTTTCTTGAACAGTCCACCAAGCCATCCACACCTTACCTATGTTAGGCAAGGCAGAATCCAGTTGGCGTAATGCGAGCATAATTGGCATCATGACATTGTGCACATCCACCACATCATTCCACAAGTGGTGATCAGCTAGTAGATCTCTAATCACCCCTATTTTGCTTTTTATCTTCTCCCTTTGACAGGCCTCCCATTCTGAAAAAGTGGCACAAACAAATGTCTCCATCACAACATTCTTATTTTTTATTAGTGATTCTACCGTATAGTAGTTGGTGCAAAATCTAGTTTCGCACGGCAGTTTTAACATAGTAGACATCCTCTGACGGTACATGTCAAGAACCCTCTTACGCTTCAAAACAAACTTGACTATTAAGCGAGCATTGTCTACTATCCATTTGAACCACTCTGTGTCCTCCCCTCTTGTACCAATCTTGCAATACCAAGTTCAAGCTGTGTGTACTACAACCAACACTATATAGGTGAGAGAAGCGACTTTCAAGTATCCTCCCTGCAGCCCTGCAATTTTTGGCATTGTCCATGATTACTTGGACAACATTTTCTTTTCCAAGTTCCTCAACTGCGTAGCTATAAAACTGCCAGACTTTATTTTACCAGAGCTATCCACAGCTTTGATAAAACATTCACCATGAGGACATACAAGCATGATGTTGATCAATGGCCGCCTTTGAACGTTGGACCAACCATCACTAACTATGGTGTATCCAGATTGTTCTCTTGCATTTAATATTACCCTTTGAATATCCTGTTGTGTGCTTGTGTAACATTTATCCAACAGTTGGTTTCTCACATGGTGATATGTTGGAGGGGTAAATCCATCACCATACTCCCCAATGTGTTTCCAAGCTGACTTCCATGCATCACGGGTGACAATGGCCAATGATCCCCCAGTGAAATAGACGGCTTTAGCTAGTGCAAGTTGTGCTTCTTCTAAGGCAAGCGTTTTGAAGCTCGTCTGTAAGCTAACCTATCTACTTTTTGACGATCCTACTTGAAAGTCAGGAGATCCATGGTTTGGAGGTGTAGTTCCATCGATATGAGAAGTTGGTTCCCTGCTTTGAGTGCTTCCATTGGTGGGCGTTACACCCAATGATCCCTCGTACTGGTTTGATCTTATCGATACCAGGGTGTGATGGTCGAAAGTAGAGAGTTTTGATCTTTTTCTCGTGGAAATTAGCTTACCAATTAAAGCTTTTAAACGCATAGCTGCTTCTTCTGCACCTAAGACCTTGCACTTTCCTCCTTGGATTCTGGTATTGCCACCTAGCAAATGATCCCTTATTCTTAGTGCTCCTCCAGATTTCTCTTCGCCACAAAAGTTACAATTCCAATCTTGATACTTATTTAAATTTGTGGCAAAATTCCACTCGAGTCCTGGACTTTTTCCACCTGCCTTTCGCTTGCCCTGCGAAGTGGTGCCCTGCAAAGCAGGACCTGGCATCGAGGTAGGAGGTCTCCTCAAGGAAGCCAGGCTTGAGACACCAACATCACCGCTCACATTCCCGGTGGAAGACATACTTATCGGATGCCTAAAATACCAATAAACATAGCTCAGTATGCTATCTCTTCTTTCAAGTATTATTCAAACCAAACATTAGTGTTATAATCAATATCACACACAAGCGTAGTAGTGAAGCCTGAAGGGAATAAACCTCAATCTACTCAAACATGAGCAAGAAAATACAACGGTGAATCAAATATGTGATCAGTCCATCCCAAAAGTAGAGATATTGACCCAAAGATTCACCTTCCTACCCCTTTCAGGAATCAATCTAGTCCAAACAAGAACTAATGACCCATGATTGGAGCTCTAATCGAAATAGCAAGCAAATACAGCGGTGAATCAAACATGTGATCAGTCCATCCCAAAAGTAGAGATATCAACCCAAAGATTCACCTTCCTACCTCCTTTCATGAATCAGTCCAGTCCAAAAAAGAACTAATGACCCATGATTGGAGCTCTAATCGGAATAGCAAGCAAATACAGCGGTGACTCAAACATGTGATCAGTCCATCCCAAAAGTAGAGATATCGACCCAAAGATTCACCTTTCTACCTCCTTTCATGAATCAGTCCAGTCCAAAAAAGAACTAATGACCCATGATTGGAGCTCTAATCGGAATAGCAAGCAAATACAACAGTGAATCAAACATGTGATCATCTATCCCAAAAGTAGAGATATCGACCCAAAGATTCACCTTTCTATCTCTTTTCAAGAATCAATTCGGTCCAAAAAAAGAACTAATGACCCATGATAGAAGTTCTAATCAATATAGCAATCAATTTAGCAAATATAACTGTGAACCAAACATGAGATCAGTCCATCCCAAATGTAGAGATACCGACCGAAAGATTCACCTTTCTACCTCCTTTCAAGAATCGGTTCAGTCCAAAAAAGAACTAATGATCCATGATCAGAGTTACATTAAGTTTTAATTTTTTTTAAAGACTATTCATTTTTTTACCTTTAGTTTTTCTTCTAAATTTTAAAGGATGACCAAATTTAGAGGAAGAGGTGATGTGATGTGATGTCTACTACAGGGTCATATAGAGCCGCCAAATATGGAGGGGGTACATGAAGGGTCCGGCGGGATTCTTGCTTGTCCCGTCGGGCCCGCCGGGTTTCATGTTAAACCCGCCGGGTCTGTCGGGATTGTTGGTTTTCCCGTCGGTTCTACGTTTTCTACCGGTTTTCGTAGGTCATGACATTAGATATGTTATTAACATGAAAAAAAATAGTGATAATAACAACAATAATTAACGTTTAACAAAATGCGTCATCGCGTAATTAAAATCCATGTTGCTCACATTGCTAGTAAGCACAATCAAGTGGCCGATGCACTTTCACGACGACCAAAAGTCAATGTGGTGTCTATAGCAACTCACAATGATCTATCTTCTATGATAGATGAGTATGCTACTGACCCTGACTTTAAAGATGTAATGTCAACCCTTGCTTTGGGAAAGAAAGAGGAACCATTCACCTTGAAGGATGGTTATCTTCTCCATGGCAATAGGCTATGTGTTACCCACTCCCTTCATGAGAAAGTCATGGATGAATCCCATGCTCCTCCCTATGAGAGGCATAGAGGCATTCAACCTACTCTTTGAGGGGTAGAGACATACTTCTATTGGCCTACTATGAAAGTGGACATACAAGAATATGTTTCAAAATGTGTGGTATATCAAAAGACTAAGTATGATACAGGAACGAAACGTGGATTACTCCAGCCAATGCCAATCCCTAATTCACCATGGGAAAGTATATCCATGGATTTTATATCTGGATTACCCAAGTCTATCCATGGGAATACGAGAATATGGACAATAATCGACAGGTTTAGCAAGCAAGCACACTTTATTCGTGTCAAAAAGACTATAGTAAGGCGCACCAAATGGCAACCATCTTCATATCTTAGATTTTCAAACACCATGGATTACCAACATCCATCGTGTCAGATAGAGATCCTAGAAAATCTAGGTACAATATTGAATTTCTCTTCAGCCTACCACCCACAAACGGATGGCCAAAGTGAGATAGCCAGTCTTACGATACTCGATCTACTAAAGACTTATGTTACAGAAGTAGATCAACGATCACAATGGGAGAAGTACTTACCCCTTGTAGAGTATGCGTACAATAATACTGTCCATACTACTACAGGAAAAGCACCTTTTGAGATCATAGAGGGAAGACCTAAAAGTCCCTTGCTACTTGAAGTACATGGGAAGATTTTTGTTGCTAATGAGTATAGCCGTGACCTACAAGAATCTTTTCAAAAGGTTAAGGAGGCTATATCCATCTCTCAAAAAAGGCAAAACATTGTTGCTGACAAGCCTTAACATTCAAAGAAAATGATTGGGTCTTACTTAAGTTTCCAAAAATTCATTCGACGAAAATGATGGGAAAAAATCCTACGGGCCATCAAAAGTATTATGCTAAATTAGCAAAAAGATAGTATGGTCCTTTTCAAAATTTGAAGCCAATCAATGACATGGCTTATCAACTCAACATGGCTTATCAACTCAAGTTGCCCAAACATTGGATCATACACGATGCTTAATTTCATGTGAGCCTACTTAAGCCCCACAAAGGAGAGCCACCAAGAGAACCAATTATTGAAGACCCTCCAAAAATAAAAGACCAAGAAGAGGTGCTACAACCCAAAGCTATCCTTTGGCATGAAGACAAGGTACTACAGCATGGTAAGATTATCCGACGATATCTTATTAAGTTCAAAAATTATCCTTTTGAAGATGCTAGATAGATGCAAGGAATACGTCTTAAGGATAGTATGAACCTTGTCAATGCTTACAATGTTGTACTAGATTAAGCAAATGTAAACGCTTTCTGAATGAGCAATGTTTTTGTCTTATAAGACTAATCCTCTTTTGTGCACAAATTTAAATAGTATGCATGCTTAGAATCATGTTTGTGATGACGACGTCACTCAAACACCAAGTAGAATGTATCGCTCTACTTTGGGAGTATGACATGGACTAAAGAGCAGACATGCTTGTGGCAGCTACATCTCCCAAGCACCAAATGGACTAGTCATTTATTCTAGAATGATGTCGTAGGGTGAAAAGGTCATTTATTCTAGAATGATGTCATAGTGTGAAAAGGGATCCTCTACCCACTAAGAAACGTAGACTAATGACTAAGACTTTATCTCTTCTACCTCATAGTCGAGGATGAGTATGATTTCAAGAGAGAGGTAATGTCATAAAATCTAATATCTAACGAACCCAAATTATTTTCTCATATTAAATTGATCATTTAATGTGGGAGAATAAACGGGAACAAGGGTTAGAATATAAACATGTGCTTATGGATCTGTCTCAACACGGGGCCAAGGTTAAAGGGGTCCAAATGAGAGATGGTCTATTAAAGAGCAATGCCACCTAATGGAGATTAAAGACCTTAGGGTTAGCTTCATTAAGGACCTCCAAAAGTTAGTGTTAAAAAGTCCTTTGACCTTAGGCAAGCTAGGGTACCCCTTGAGGTGGGAACCCTACTCAAGCATGAGGTGCTTGTTGACTTGCTAACCAAAGTGCTTAAAGTGTTTGTGGGAACCTTGCCAAAACTTGAGGTGCTTGTCATGCTTAAATGACTAAGGTTAAAGCTTGAAGAGTTCAATTCAAACATAAACTCTCAAGAGGCATACATGGTTTCCACTTAATTGACTAGGTGCTTGAAGTGTTCAATTCAAACATGATATCTTAAGAAGCATAAAAGACACAGGTCCAAATGATCCTCCACATGTGACCCTCATGATGTGCTTGAATCCTATTGGATAGGCTTTAAAGGGGTCCAATGAAAATTTAGATGCATAAAAATAAATAATTAAGTTCTTTCTCTTAAAGAGGAAAAAGAGGACACATGTCCAAATGAAATAATTAAATAATACGAGAGACAGAGAGCGCATGAGAGGGGGGTATACTCTCCCATACACACACACACACACACATTCTCTCATTTTGTGGAGTGCAAAGTGCAAGAGCTCCATCTCCTTCTCCAAGCTTGTTGAGAAGTGGAGAGCCTACTGTTGTATGCGTGTAGCGCGTGTACGGAGTGTGTGCAAGAGAGGGGAAGAAGAGAATGGGGAAGGGGATAATACACAGACAGCCTGTGTTTTGGGTTAGTGGAGAAGAAAGACAAGGGTCAACCCTCTCTCTTTTTCTCCCTATATTGACTAGGTAAAATCAAGTATACAAGGGTGGTTTCCCACGGCCACCTGGCCTACACCCCAACAACCTCCCACTTGAAGGTCATGGTGGCCAATAGTGGCATTAGTATAGTTAGTCTATACAAAGTTGATGAAGCATTGTTGAGGCTTCATCCTACACCCATAAGTTCTATACAATGTGTAAATCGCTCCGAGGATAGGCTCTTTGTGAGAGCATCTGCGGGGTTGTTGTCAGTGTGAACCTTGACAAGCTCGATACGCTTGCCAGCCAATGCATCTCGTATGACATGGTATCTGACCTCTATGTGTTTTGACTTTAAGTGAAACACTGGATTCTTTGCCAAAGCAATGGCACTCTGACTATCACAATGTAGTACTGGAACCTCGTGAATGCCCAAATCTCCCACTAGACGAGCCAACCATATGGCTTCCTTACTGGCGTCAGATGCAGCAACATATTCTGCCTCAAGGGTAGATGAAGACGTGCAATCTTGGAGACACGATCTCCAAGAGATAGCTGCTCCAGAAAATATGAAGACATAGCCAGATGTGGATCTTCTACAATACATGCAACCCGCATAATCCGCATCCGTGTACCCTACAATAGATGCATCACTGTTTTCGAAGCGTAAACACTTGCTAGCTGTACCTTTCAAATATCTAAGGATTTTCTTCACTGCTTCCCAATGCTTCTTGCCAGGGTTTTGCATGTACCTACTAACCACTCCCACTACATGTGCAATTTCTGGTCTTGTGGCTACCATAGCGTACATCAAACTGCCAGCTGCTCCTGAAGAATATGGTACTTTCGCCATTTCCTCTTTCTCAGCCACTGTCTTGGGAGAGTCTTCCTTGCTAATTTTGGAGTATGCTTGCATTGGGGTACTCAATGACTTCCCCCCTTGCATACTAAAACGTTACAAGACTTTGTGAATGTACTTTTCTTGAGATAATTCAAGAATTCCATGTTGCCTGTCTCTCTTGATGTGCATACCAAGAAAGTGATTGGCATCTCCCAAATCCTTCATTGAAAACTGAGTGTTTAGCATCTTTTTCAACTGATTGATCTCATCAATTGATTTGCCTACGATAAGCATATCATCTACATACAAGATCAAGATGATTAAAGAACCATCGTTCAATCTTTTTGTGTATAAGCAGTGATCCTCTTGACTTCTTATGTAACCCTGAGATTGCATGAATTTGTCGAATTTTTGATACCATTGCCTTGAACCTTGCTTGAGGCCATAGAGTGTCTTTTTAAGTCTACAAACCAAATCTGTCCCTGTTGGTTTTTGGGTTTCATATTCGAAGCCCTCTGGTTGTTTCATGTAGACATCTTCATCTAGATCCCCGTGAAGAAATGTTGTGTTCACATCCATTTGGACAAGTTCCATGTCCTGGATAGCAACCAAGCCAAGCAGAGTGCGAAGTGTAGTCATCTTGACTACTGGAGAGAAAATCTCATCAAAATCCACACCTTTTTGTTGCTTGAAACCCTTGGCAACTAGACGAGCCTTATATCGAGGCTCGGGATCTTCCGCTGTATACTTCTTTTTGTATACCCACTTGCAAGGTAAAGCATTTTTGCCTTTTGGTAATTCAACCAAATCCTATGTCTCATTAGCCACAATCTAATTGTATTCTGATTTCATATCCTGCTCCCACTTAACGCTATCATCCATTTGTATAGCTTCTTTGTATCAGGTTGGCTCTCCATTGTCAGTGACCAAAATGTGGTGTATACTCGGCTCAAAATGCTTGAGCGCACGTGATACTCTCTCAGAGCGTCTCAGTGCTTGACTGTTGGACTCTGCTCTCTCCAGAGCAATAGTAGTATCTTGCACTTGAGGAGTAGGTGCAACACTACTGAACTGAGTTGGTTCGGAGGCTACATCCTCAAAACGAACACGTCTGTACTCAACATCTTTGATGGGCTTCTTGTGCATTTTTGATTCATTGAAAATCACATGTGAGCTACGAATGACTTTGTTTTATTCTGGGTGCCAGAGACGATATCCCATCTCTCCGTTTGCACCATAGCCAATAAAAATGCATTTGTGTGATCTGGGATCTAACTTTCGACGAAGTTCTTTGGGCACATGTTCATATGCCTCACATCCAAATACACGTAAATGCTCATAGCTTGGCCTTTTGCCATTCCATAATTCCTCTGGAATTTTGAAATTCAAAGGAGAACTAGGTGACCTGTTGATGATGTGCACTGCTGTCAGAATAGCTTCTCCCCAAAACTCTGGAGTAAGCTTCGCCATAGATATCATAGAGACAACTCGCTCTTGAATCATATGATTCATTCTTTCAGCTATCCCATTTTGTGCAGGTGTGTATGGAGCAGTAAATTGCCGCCAAATGCCTCCTCTATTGCAAAAATCCTTGAACTCAGTGGAGACGTATTCTCCACCATTGTCCGTGCGAAAATCTTTGAGCTTTTTTCCTGATTGGTTCTCAACCATGGCGAGGAATTTTTGGAATGTCGAAAAGACTTCTTCCTTACGCTTAAGGAGATACACCCACACCTTTCTGGTAGAATCATCTATGAACGTGAGAAAGTAGTTCGCCCCCCCTAGAGTTTTATGTGGCATTGGACCACACAAGTCACTGTGCACCAAGTATAGAGGTTCGCCTAGTTTCTTATTCAATGGCGAAGATGTCAATCTAGTGTGTTTGCCATATAGAAAATGCTCACACAATGGAAAGTCCGTGTAATCTAACACAGGTAAGTAGCCAAAACGCTCAAGTGTTTTCATTCCCTTTTGGCTAATATGCCCTAGCTGGCTATGCCACAACTCAGGAGATGGTAGCTCAGCAACATAGATAGAGCGTTCGTCCACACTCGAAACAAACAAAGAGTACAGGGATCCATTTTTATTACCTTTCATCATGATAAGGTTGTTCTTGTGGATCATCCAAGAACGATTACCAAAAACTGTAGTGTAACCAAGATCATCCAATTGCCCTATACAAAGCAAGCTTTTCGTAAGCTTGGGCACATGTCTGACATTCTGCAGCACAAAAGTAGTGCCATTATGCATCTAAAGTTTCACATCACCAACGCCAATAATGTCAAGCTCATACGAATCACCAAGCTTGACTATTCCATGCATGGATGCATAAGAGGAAAACCACTCTCTATGCGGTGTGACATGAAAACTTGCACCAGAATCAAGGATCCAATTCTGTGCATAACCCTCATCTTGTGCAACCAAAGCATCTAGAGTGAGATCTGAAGTGAAAATGAGAACATCTGAGGCATCTGTTGTCACCTCGGCATGAATCTATGTGGGCATAATGAGCATCACTGGAGGAGGAGCATCCTCTACTGCAGTGGTAGGTATGGGAGACTCAACAATATTGAGCTCCTCAATCTTTACTGTACTTTTGCCTTTGCCAGAATTATCCTTTTGCATGTTTTTCTTATCTCTTAGGAAACTGCGACAATCCTTTTTGTAATGACCCTTCTTGTGGCAATAGTAACACTCGACATTTCTGGCATTGCGGTCTCTACTTTGGTTCCTGTGTCTGCTAGGACTACGAGGATTTTGCTCTCTACTTTTGCTTTTGTATTTTTTCCTGTCACGGCCTCTTGCCTTTGTTGAACTGCCAGCCATATATGCATCACCATGACTAGCATTATCGAGAGATTTACGACGAATCTCTTCAGTGAGCAACGTATCTATGACAGCATTGAACTCTAACTTGCCATTCGGAGCCGAATTGCTAATGGCTGTGCAAAAGATATCCCATGAACTCGGTAGAGAGCATAGCAAGAAGATAGACTTGAGTTCATCGTCAAACTCCTTAAATCCCTAAGATGTCAACTAACTCAAGAAGGAGTTGAACTCATTTAAGTGACCGAAAACTGTGCTACCTTCTTTCATGTTGAGCTTCATAAGCTTTTTCATGAGAAAAACTTTGTTGGATGCACTTTTGCTCTCCCATGTTGACCTAAGCTGTCCCAAAGTTCCTTGGTTGTTTTCTTCCCTATGATAGTGAAGAAGACTGACTCGGCTAGATGTAGACATATCGTAGCCATGGCTTTTGCATCCAAAAGCTCCCATTGAGCTTGTGTATAATCATCATCCTCTGCGCGCTCTTTCAACCGTTCTGAGAGGCCTTTGTTTATCAAAACATCTTTCATGCACTCTTTCCACATGGTGAAGTTGCTGACATCGAACTTCCAACTGAAATACTCCTCCTTTTCTGAAGAAGAAGCCATCGCTGACAAGAGGGTTTGAGAGGTGCCAAACTATGGCGAGAAGCTGTAGAAATTTGGGCAGAGTAACCTTTGTATCGAGAGTAAAATCTCAACCGAAATAGACTCAAAAGTGCCAACAATGAAAGTCACGACTCGCGGGAAGGAAATCCGGCAGAGTCTCCTTTGTATGAGGAGTCAAAACTCAACTCAAAATGCACATAAATGTGCCAACTGCACTAACTGGGCATCTGCTGCACAAAACCATTGCTATGTGACTACCAACTCGGTGTCAAAAGCATAAAAAACTGTCCAGATACATATCCTATGGCGAGGGTACCATAAAGGGGAACTCCAGCTACCTGTATCACCAAAGGTGTCTCAACATTCGAGCACACCCCAGCTCAAAGAAAACCTCACGCTATCGACCCTCCAAAGGCTAATGCAGACACAAATGGACTAGCCATAGTCTCAGAAAGGGCTCTTCCGGTTCGAGTCTCAGAAACGGCCGAGAAAAACTGCCAAAATAGCCAAAAAATAGCTCCACACGTAGTACAATGGGCAGTGTCCGCAACTCAACGTACATGAGTAAAACCGCGCTCAAACAGGCACCAAGAACTGTTGCATGCAGTGAAAGTGATCCCTGCGGGGATATCTGCTCTCAAAAGAGCTCAATAGCATTAGGTGTGCTCACAACAAAATGCATCTGTCAACGCATGTGTCCACAGAGAATCTGTTGTCGAAATGACTGCTAAATCACCTGTGAAAGCACTGTGTCTGGTAACCTGGAGAATCTGTGAGTGAATGGGCTGAAAAAAAAAAACCCTGTAGCCTGTAACCTTCGTGCCGGTGTCGCTATGTGTCGATTTCTGCCGTCGGGCAAAAATATGCTAGTAGAATAGCCGCCAAAGGTATCATAATTGTAAACTGTATCGTACAGTGCGATCGGTGCGCTCGGTGCCTATGCCGGGTGTCACTCCTCTATGAGAGAAGTATCTCACCCGTGCATGTCGCAAGCACGATCGTCGATCGCGGGAACGCGCTCGTCTAGGGTAACGATCGGTGTCTGGGTCAGATGTCGAAGATCTGCCGCAATGAGCAGTGTCGAGCCGGTGCGCATGAGCGATGTCAATATCGATGTCGCCTTCCGTCGCCGAGCGGAAGTGGCTAGTCGAGTAGCTGTAAAACGCTAATGCTCGAATCCGATATGTCAAGATCGCTCTCAAGCTCGTTGGACTCGGTGTCAATGCATGCCTTTTTTTTCGAGAAAGTATCTTCCAATCCTTAATCAAGCTGTCTCTCTCTCTCTCACAACTGCAATTTCTTAAAAACTGTCTTTCTTTTCATGAGCTCGAGGAGAGGGGTCGGGGGATTTAGTCGCAGGCTCGGTGGGAATGAACCCTTGCATACGGGATTTAGTCGCAGGCTTGGTGGGAATGAGCCCTTGCACACACACTATGAAGTTTGAAATTTTAAAAAAATCAATTTCTCTGCTCTCTGCCTACAGCTTTAGAGTCGACGACTCTGTGTGTGGCGCTACGGAACTGCGTGTGCGTGTGTGTGTGTGTGTGTGTCAGTTGACGGGTGCGCGTGTGTGTGCGGAAGCGTGTGTTTCTACTCGATTTCCCTGCATACATTTGACTCGCTCTGCTCGTAGCTTTGCAACTCCCACTGTGTGTTTGTGCTTGTACACATGGTCTCAAATCTCCTGCAATGCTCTCCAAGCTCCTATGGAGAGAGTGTGTGTGTGTGTGCACGCTATACACAACACCAAGCAAGTGCTCTCGGCTGCCTTGCTTGCCCGATTTTGCCCACTACTGAGACTGCCCGCTTTCCCCTACTCTTGGTTGATCTCGACCTGCTCTGATCACAAGCAATTCCACTTGCTCTCACAAGCCTTTGATTGATTGCACCCGATTATGCCTCGCCCAAAACTGATTGCACCACTCTCTGCAAATCCCCAATGTGTGTGCAAAATTTCTCGATATGATGGCTGCAGCTAGCTACACGCACTCCCAAGCTCACACCGAGCCTTGCAGAGAAATGATCTGCCTTCTTCTCCCGCGAGCTCAATACGAGAGCTTCGAGCTTACACCAAGCTCGCACAGCACACCAATAAAACGCAGCAGAAATTGAAAACGCGAAACCTCGATCCAATTACGGTCGGAACGGAGAGGGGGATGCACGGGGAGATACGTCGGGAAAGAGGGAGCGTCCGCACGCGATGCTACACCATAGCTCTGATACCAATTGTTGTACGCATGTAGCGCATGTACGGAGTGTGTGCAAGAGAGGGGAAGAAGAGAATTGGGAAGGGGATGATACACAAACAGCCTGTGTTTTGGGTTAGTGGAGAAGAAAGAGAAGGGTCAACCCTCTCTCTTTTTCTCCCTATATTGATTAGGTGAAATCAAGTATACAAGGGTGGTTTCCCACGGCCACCTGGCCTACACCCCAACACCTACACCAACACTCTTGGCTATGGAATGCAAATCCAACCAAGAGCGATGTTTCAATGATTAAGCTTGCCATCTTCTTCATCTTCATTACTATGCTATTATGCTATGCTAAGCAAGAAGAGTGATGATAAGTGAGGAACTATTTCTTTCTCCTATGGCTGATTCTTCTTCCTCTTCCCTACCCTCATTCCCCACTAGCTCTCTCCACCTTCAAAGGTGTTTGAGGCCATGGGACTCAGGCTTGGAATAGTTAATGCTTTTTCTAAAGTTTATGTTATGCTTGTGATGCAAGAAGCTTTCCATCTTCATTGCATCACCTAGGTCACAAGGAACACAAAGATTGTATTGTATCAAGTCTCTCTTGATGGGAGAATCCATCATACAAACGCCTTTTGGAGGGGGGACCGGCTCCAAGTAAATCCAGTCCTTAACTATTGTCATGTTCTCTAATACTCTCTCTCTTGCAAAAGTATTGTTCATGCCAAGTTAATTAAGTACTATCTTTATATTGCTACCGTCAGTTAAGTTCACCCTCTATGTTCTAAAAGTAATCTCACAAAAATGCTCACTCTAATTCTCTTAATTCCGCTATTCTCAAAGTTCATAGGCCATTTCCATTACATGAAGTACTTGCAAAAGTGACGTAGATTAAACCAGTCGTTGATTTACAATTCTCAACACAGCCTGCATAGTCAATGTCCATACATATCCCCTAATGGAAAACTCTCCACAACCTTAGCATAACTATCTATTTGTTGTGCCATTCAAGTATCTGAGAATCAAAATTTGACAACATTCCAATGCTTTTTTCCACGATTGGACATATACCTACTGACAAGTCCCCTTGCATATGCAACATATGGTCTCGTAGACACCATGGCATACCTGAGATTTCCACAAGCTAAAGCATAAAAAACCTTAGTCATCGTTGCTTTTTCCTCAATAAATTTAATTTTGGGAAAATCATTCTTGTCGAGTTTCAAATAGGCAAGCAATGAAATACTCGATGACTTTTCCTTTTGCATATTGAAATGTTCAAGCACTTTTTGCACATATTCTTTCAAAGACACATATATAAATTTATTCGTATGAAATCAAAGTAATGCGTGCATACCCAAAATATGCTTGGCATCACCAAATCTTTCATTTCAAATTGACTGTGTAGATTTTTCTTTTAGGTCAGTAGTGTCCTTTAGAATGACTATCAATGAGCATATCATCCACATAAAAAATAAGCACAATACTTTTTTTATTTCATGATATTTTCACTTAAAGGCATGGATCCTCAATACTACCTGTAAATCCTTGGGATTTCATAAAACTATCAAAATTATGATACCACTGCCTGGATACTTACTTTGTATCGTAAAGACTCTTCTTTGATCTGCACACTAAATGTTCCTTTTCTTTTTGCACAAACCCTTCAGATTGCTGCATAGAAATATCCTCATTGAGATCACCATGTAAGAAAGTTGTTAGTACATCAATGCCAACTAGCTCTAGGTCCTCTGTAGCAACTAATCCAACCAACAAACTCAGTGTTGCCATTTTGACCACTGGAGAAAATATCTCCTCAAAATTTATGCCATACTCTTGCTTGAATCACTTAGCTACGAACCAAGCTTTGTATTTTCCAACATTGGATGCAAACTTCCATTTGTAGACCCAGTTGCAAGGCAATGTTTTCTTACCTTTTGTCAATGGAACCAAATCCAAGTTTTGTTCTTTTTAATGCTAGACAAATCAGTTTTCATTGCAAGTTCCCAATGAATCCTATCCTTGGCTAGCATGGCCTTTTTGTAACAAGAAGGCTCACCACTATCTATCAGCAACACAAAATCCACACCAAGAACAAATCACTTTAGCGGATGCAAGGCTCTTTGAGATCTCCTTGATTGACTAGTCCTAGCCAACTTAGTAGCCCTATCATCTTAAGCATTTACTTGCAAAACACTGGCTCTTGAACTATTTGCATAGGAGGTGATACATCGGAGAAATTGACCTTCTAGAATTCAACCTCTTTTATTGGCTACCTATGCATCTTAGTCTCATTGAAGAAAACATCACTATTATGGATAATAGATTGACACTTGGGATCCCACAAACGATATTCAAATTAACCATCCAGTCCATAACCAATGTAGATGCATTTCTAAAATTTTGAATCTAGCATAGCAAGAAGATTCTTAGGTACATGTTCAAAAGCTTAACAACCAAATGTCATGACCTTTCCATACAGCAACTTATGTCCTGACCATAACTCCTCAGGCATGAAAATTGCAATGATGCATTTGGTGATCTATTCATCAAATAAAGTGTTTTGTAAAGTGATTTTTCCCAAAAAACTTTTGCTAAGCTTGTTTGTGACAGCATCGACAAGAGATTGAATCAGCATGGGGTCACATACATCACTATGTACAATCTCTAAGGGCTGAAAACTGAAAATTTTGAGGTTCCTATGGGCTGAAAACTGGTTGTTGTGATGATCTGTTGTGGGGACAAGGTGATGACAATGATGACGAGGCTGAAAACGCTAATCAAGGCGTTGAAGTTTGGTGTTGGCATTTTGATGGCTGAAAATGTTGATGCAAGGGTCTGAGAAAACGTTGGTGTTCCGGTAAAAGCGGTTCCATGTGGTAAAAATGCCAGGATGGGCCAATCTTAAACAGCTAGAGATTAAGACTAGCAGATTTAGGAGAGTACTAGTAGAGGATAGGATATGCCAATTGTGTCATATAGAGCCAGAGACAGAGTTACATCACATTTGTCATTGTCCAATATACTATGAGATACAAGGCCACTTTCATTGTTTATTCAAAGAGGGCTTTGAACCGCTAGCTAGAGTCATGAGATATCAAAATCAGACTTGGACAGTATCTATTTCACAACATCGACGGAGACCACAACTGAGGATTTGATCCATACTATCCCAACATCCAAAGTACATATGAGGATAGATTTATCACCCATTTTATCTCTCTCTTGTATTGGGCACCCATTGTATCAGTGATCACACATACCCAACACAATTCTAGCTAGTAACACTTCTTGATTCAATTTAGTATCTCTTTTTTTGTACTCGAACATGGTATCAGATTCACAAATTTGTAACAGATTGGTCTCATAGGTCTTTTTTTGGCCTTTTGAAGATGTTAATATATCATTTCGTTTCTCTCATGGCTTCTTACAAGACTGTTAAAGGGAGAGATGGACCATAGAGGGTCTAAAAGACCCTCTTCACTCTACTATTAGGGTGAAAATTTAGTATCTCTTTTTTTGTACTCGGACATGGTATCACATTCACCAATTTGTAACAGATTGGTCTCATAGGTCTTTTTTTGGCCTTTTGAAGATGTTAATATATCATTTCGTTTCTCTCATGGCTTCTTACAAGACTGTTAAAGGGAGAGATGGACCATAGTGGGTCTGAAAGACCCTCTTCACTCTACTATTGGGGTGAAGCAGGAATGCCCAATTTCTCCAACTTTGTTTGGATTGTGTATTGATGAGATTGGACGGAGGATTCATCAGAGACTTAAGACTATTCTAGCACAGCATGGGAGACACCCATTACAACTATTTACAGAGGTGAACATTGATGAAGCTCTTCAAATGACTGATGCAATACTTTCTTGGACAACGCTCAATGCCAAGAATCCTCGAGCATTGATGAGGATGAGAATGATGATAATGATTTTAGTTTTTCACTTTACTTCATGTCTATTCTTTGCACCTAGACATTGTATCTTTATTTTTGTACCCAAACATTGTATTAGATCCACCAAGTTTGTATCAATTTGATCTCATAGGTCATTTTGGCCATTTTAAGATGTTTAATAGAACATTCAATTTCATTCCTCTCTCTCTCTCTCTCTCTCTCTCTCTCTCTCTCTCTCTCTCTCTCTCTCTCTCTCTCTCTCTCTCTCTCTCTCTCTCTCTCTCTCTCTCTCTCTCTCTCTCTCTCTCTCTCTCTCTCTCTCTCTCTCTCTCTCTCTGAATTTTTTTTTGTCCATCTCTCTCCAAACTTGCACTGTAGCTAAGCAATCACAAACTTTTTTTTGATAACCAGTTGATCTCTGCATTCTAAGAAGATAGATTAGAACAAATGAATAACTATAAAACATTTGAAACAACACATAGTTACGTACGGCCAAAGTATGTGGAGTCGATGCATGTACAGCTCCAGCAGCTTCCTTCACTAGCGAAAAACGACGACACCTCCAATGGCACAACACGTATGTCTATGTCAATGTCACAAGTGACACCATAAGAGCCGACACACATCCGCAACAGTCCCTTATGGTCAACATCAGGTCATGGCAAGGGCGTGGCAGATACGTGGGACCCCAACCGAGAGGGTGTTAGTGTCGGTGTCGGTGTCGGTGTCGGTGTCGGTGTCGGTGTCGGTGTCGGTGTCGTCGGTATCGATGTCCGGGTTGGGGTCGGAGCAGGTCTCGAGGTCATACAGGTACGCCATCGGACTTGTCAAGAAGGGACACTATGTGCATAAATTAACAAAAAGATAATTAGATGAATGTTTATGGGAATATTATACTTCTATAATTAAATATCGAACTAATATTGTGTGTCCTGGTCCTTCTATGTGACCTCGCCATCTGATGGCCGCTAAGTAGTCTATATTGGTGGTTGAACAGTGGTAGCTAGCTCTAGAAGAGGGGTCTTGCTATTATCACAAGTGTATCATGTTTTGGTGAGACGAAATGATATACTTATATGCACAATATATACATACATACATACTTTATATAAAAAGAGATTCAACATGTGTGCTACTCTTGCTAAAGGGTCTCGAGAAGAGCCCTCGTCTGTGCATACAGGTCTCAAGACCTCATGTAGCCAGTGTATGGTAGCCTCCAACTCCTCATCGTGGAGCTGCTTGTACTCTATGATGTCCTCTTCTATCTTCTCCCTTTGAACGCCGGCAGCTTGTAACATGCCCTTCACCGCCATTAGTAGCCCCACTCGACCTAACGTGGGAGTCATCGAAATGATCTGTTCAAAAAAATTAGGTTTTAGTCAAAAATAAAATGATCCACAAAGCTTCTCTAAAGATGTTTTTTCTCTTATCAAAGAAAAAGAGAGAGGCTTTACACTTCCACAGATCTTTAATTCTTTCCTTGCTTCAACAATTGCTTTTAGCATGAATGATGGTTCCTTTTACTTTCAACGAAGAGAGGGAATTAGAGAGAGCAATAGAGATGTATAGAGGGAGAAAGAGAGAGAGAAGAGGAAAATGACACCCGAAGGGGTCTCAACCAACCCTCTCAAGGACCCCCCACACCGTTGCCGATATGGTATTTGCTTTTGATTGTTTAAATGGAATGTCGTTGCAGTAACTCCTCACGAAGTGGCACCTCCTAGGCTGTTTTGATGCACCATTGGATACATATCGATGTGGAATTGTGGATGGTCAGCAAGGGGTAGATCTTGGTTTGTGTACTTTCCATGAGGTCTCACCCAGACATGTAGATAGGCATTACATGCTTTTGGATTGGGATTGGCTGCATATCCCCGGATCTCTTGATGTTTTGATGAACAATGTCCTTGGACGCACCCTCCCTATCTCTCACATGGATAGAGATCACTACTCATACATCAGGATCAGTTTTAGCTAAATATGAGGAGCACCTGGATACAGGCAACATAGGAGTTGTGTGCACAAAGATGGCTTTCTATAGAGAGCATCTTCTCCCACTAACAGAGGCTGGATATGTGATCAGACCTATGTTTCCCTACGTTGGAATCTAGGAAGAAAATCCTAAAGAAGAGACCAGCACTCAAGCAAACTGGGATATTTTTGGGTGATGGGGTGAAAGCATGTTAATGTGTCGCGCTTTTTGTGCTAGTTAACATATGCCAACAAGCACATATTGTAAGCATAACACATGGATAGGACAGTCATGTTTTTTCAAGTGTGTGGGCCACCATCATGAACTATACAAAGTGTAATACTTGGACTTCAAAAAAATGAATCGTAATATTTTTAAAATCTCTAACAGTTAAGCTCAGTCTTTACGTTGAGGTAGTGGTGTAGTCATGAAGCATGGAGGGAAGAACAGCGCAGGGGCCATAGGTCAGAGAGAGGGAGGAAAGCGATTGTGAGCTGCAAGCAGGTCTGCAGCCAGAGGCCAGCAGTCAGCCCAAGTTGAGGATAGCTCACCAGTGGAGCCAGCCACCTCCGACAACAATCTTGACAGTACTCCACCGAGAAGGAAGTCGAGGGGCAAAGGTTTTGTTGCTTCTCCTCCGCGCAAAAGATTGAATGCTTCTAATTCCCAAGGATCCCCAATGTCAAAGTACATGCATGCAGGGAAGGGGAAGCAAGACTCAGGTACTCCCTCTTTCTCTCTCTCTCTCTCTCTCTCTCTCTCTCTCTTCAATGAGGGGGCTAGAAGTTGTAAATCAAGCAAAGCATGACACATTTCTCCAGCATGCCCCAACTACTAATTTGTTAGTGAATCCTCTCACCCATGAGAAAATTGTGTTGCTAAGCATATGTTGCAATCAACACAGAGGACTATGCATTTAGATTATATGCTTGTTTTTGCAGTAGCCCCTGGCTGCAATGTAGTTGTGGATTCTCTCACACTGATCAGGTGCTTGTGCATTGCCTTAGGCATTCAAGGTGCATGCTTAGATGATTGCATCTAAGGAGAGCCCGTGCAATTTCCTGTATATAAATTACTTGACATCCCTATTCTAGTGGGGTTTTGTAAGGTTTTAATCTTATAATCCTGTGTGGTGTGCAGGCTGATGGAAAGCTCCCAAGCTAAACATCCCATTGCAGGAAAAGTTTTGTGTAACAGCAGAAGAGTTTAATGTTGTCCATGGCCTCTCTATGGACGATGACGACCCCAAATTGGTGAAGTGGGAGCAGGTTACAGATTTGGAGTGGTTCAATGTATTCAGAGAGGCGAAGGATCGCAACAAATATTGCTTCAAATGTAGTAGCATTCGTGGCGACATGTACGACCAAGCACTTCAGCTGCACTACAGGGTGTACCAGAAGCCCCCCACCAACATGGAAATTAATTCGGCTTTTGCGAAGGGTTTTGTAAAACAATTCAGTCCAGTGGAAATTGCAAGTGGCTCAATCATGCAGTTCAATTGGGTTGAGTTTGTTGTCCAGCATTTGCAGGACCTTGGAGAAAAAGGATACTACAATGCCCATGTTGAAAAGTGGAGGGTGCGTAATACCCACCCCTCAAGTCAAAAAACAAAGAAGGGATCCGCGGAAACAAAGGACGATTGCGATGGCCAAGTAGCTCCGAACGTTGTTTCTGCTGCCAAGGCAACACCCCTCTCTATTAACAGCTCTCGCAAAGTGACAGCAAGTCTGTCATATTTCGGGCTGTCTAATTTGCAGCACATCATGAGTGCAAATGACCATCTCAAAAATCGACTACAAGATGCTAAACAGCATCTCAAGAATGCGGGTCAGGAGCTTAAAGCTACGAGGGTTCTGAAAGCAAGCCATGATATGGTCAGCCCTGTAGTATCTTGCTATGAGACATAAGCTTCATGATACTGAGAATGAATTGCGGTGTTTAGGCCTCACTGACAATGTGGATACAAGGAGAGAAATAGAGCTCAAGGTAAAGATCGAGACACTGGATGGTTTGGGGTTTCCTCACAGTGAGGACACCCCCACTGCTGTTGATATTGACATAACATGTCTTCATGTAAGTACCGATGGTTTTTGTGATTGAACCTTATGTTTTTAATATGTGCACAACTATCCTATGTACTTACCATGCCTCTGTTTTGATTGGTTTGTAGATTAATGTGGAGGTGCAGGAAGCGAAAGTGCACGCCTGTGATAGTCAATTACAGATGCTCATGCAGATAAGTAGGATGATACAAGGCTCCTTCATCCCCACTACCCTATGCAAGATAGCTATGGACACTTTTACAGAGTGTATAGGAGGGGTACGCGATGGGACAACAAGCAACGTGTGTACTGGCTGTGGTCTACCACTAGAAGTACACGAAATCTGTGCAATGGTTAAAATGCCATGTGAGCATACCTATCACCTAATTTGCTTTGTTGTTGAATGCTCCCTGGGGACCAAATGTAAAGCTTCCACCTACCCCAGCAGAGGATACCAGCTGAATGATGTGGCAAGGTCACAGGGTAAGGACCTCCAATCACACAGAGTTTTGGTAAGATAATGTTAAGGAACAGTTATCCAGCCTTGATTCCTACACTAGCCCTATGTATGCTAGTTAGCTTAGTGGGTATGGTGTCTAGCATATTGTGTATGGTAGTTGTCAAACCTAGTTATGCTAGTTAGCATAGAATGTATGCTAGTTAGCTTAGTGGGTATGGTATCTAGCATATTGTGTATGGTAGTTGTCAAACCTAGTTATGTTAGTTATCACACTATGAGATATAGCTAGCATACATTGTCATGGTGGTAAGCATACTGTGTATGCTAGTTAGCACAGATAGTTATCCTAGCTAACATATTGTGAATACTAGTTGGCATTTTTTGTATGCTAGTTAACATAATGTGTATGCTAATAAGCATACCTTCTATGCTAGTTAACAAACTATGCATGCTAACTAGCATAGAGAGTTTCCCAGTTAGACACAAAGTATGCTAATTAGCATACCCTGTATGTTAGTTAGCATTGTGAATACTAGTTGGCATTTTTTGTATGCTAGTTAGCATATTGTGTATGCTAATAAGCATACCTTCTATGCTAGTTAACAAACTATGCATGCTAACTAGCATGGAGAGTTTCCCAGTTAGACACAAAGTATGTTAATTAGCATACCCTGTGTGCTAACTAACATACAGGGTATGCAAACTAGCACACGCAGTGTGCTAACTAACATACAAGGTATGTTAATTAGCATATATAATATGTTAATTAGCATCCTTTTTATGCTAATTAGAATATTGTATGATGGCTTGCATGCAAGTATGCTAATTAGAAAAAAGGTATGCTAATTAGCATGCATAAGCATACCTTTTGTTATAATTATCATACTTGCATGCTAGTCATCATACACAATGTTCTAATTACATAAAAAGTATGCTAATTAGCATACCTTGTTAGCTAGTTAGCATACATGGCTAAACACAATGTTCTAATTAGCATAAAAAGTATGCTAATTAGCATACCTTGTTAGCCAAACACAATGTTCTAATTATCATAAAAAGTATGCTAATTAGCATACCTTGTTAGCCATGTGTGCTAACTAGCTAACAAGGTATGCTAACTAGCTAACAAGGTATGCTAATTAGCATACCTCTTATGCTAATTAGAACATTTAGTATGATGGCTAGCATGCAAGTATGATAACTACAAAAAAAGGTATGATAATTAGCATACTCAGTATGCTAGCTAGCATTTGGTGCATGCTAACAAGCATTCAAAGTTTAGTTAGCATACCTTCTTTGCTAGCTAGCAAAATGTGTATGCTTGTTAGCTTACCTCTGTGCTAGTTAGCATACATTTTGAGCTAGCTAGCATAATTTGTATTATAGTTAGCATACCTCTTTGCTAGTTATCGTAATGTGTATTTTAGTTAGCATGCACAATATGCTAACCAACAAAAATGGTATGCTAATTGGCAGAGACGTTATGTTTATTAGCATAATCTATCCTCTGGTTAGCATACCATCTATGCTAGCATACATTGTATGCTAATTAGCATACCATTTATGCTAATTAGCACACCATCAATCATAAGCATACCATTAACATACATACAATTTTGCCTATTAAAATTTTATATATGCTAATTAGCATACATTCTCTGCTAGTTAGCATACACACTATATTCACACTTCCTTGTTAGCATATTTTGTATGCTAGTTAGCATATTGATCATGGTGGTTAGCACACTTTGTATACTAGTTAGCATAGTTAGCATAGACAATATGAATGTCTATAGGATATAGATGCCTACCATACATGGAATGCTACTTGTCACATCTTGCATACAAGCAATCATAATGGTATCGATGAAAATTAATGGGTGAATGGAATACACAAGTATCAATGATGCACGATATGAACCTGACAAGACACCTGTCAATCAAAGGAAAGACGAGAAGCTTTGTAATGATGAATCTGATGAGCTGGATAGACAGCATGAAAGGGCAGATGTAATTCCACAGCATGCGACAGCACATGAGGCTGCTGCAGATGGTAAAGAAACAGATGATGATGATGAAGATTTTATCATGATTACTTATTCCAAACCCAAGCCCCCTACAAATGATCAAACAAGCGTCTCAGAGGAAACAGTTAGGAGTGTGCAGGAGGAAGGTAGGAGTGCTCAAGAGGAAGGCTTCAGTACTGACAGTGGGCTGACTGTGCAAGACACTGGTGATGACAGCCCCCTATAGGGTTTTGTAAACAAAGTGAAATTAAAGAGAAAAGGTGGCTTGGAACAGATTCTGGAAGAACTTGGGGACGAGAAATTTGCTGCCCCTTCGAGCACCCTGGATGACATAAACGAACACAGCAGAGGTGAAAAGAAAGCAATTCGCTCATGTACTTGCAAGAAATTATGTTGAATCTGTTCCCTATTGTGTCCAAGTTATGTAGTATTAGCAAGATCCACACCCTGTGGCATGTATCTCTCTAGATATTTGTAATGGAAAAAATCTTTTCAATATTATTTTACTGTGCCACAGTTCATTAGTTTTTGCTTGTCATTTATGATGTCTTTATTCGATACCATTTCTGTGTCACAGGGCAAGAGAAATTGCAGTTAGTTGCCCTACATGATTTGAATTATGCCATTGCATGCAAAACCATACGAAAGTGGCGTATTGCCAAGGCTAGACAGCTACAAAAAGAAAAAGCTGAGATTGAGAAGCGCCTAGCTAGCTATCTTAAACGCTTTTTAAAAAAATGAGTACTTCAGTTATGATCATCCCTCGGGGGAAGTTATTTTTGCTGAGTGGTAAGCACTGCCAGACCCAATATGCGTGCCAAAGCCATTGCCAGACAAGGGGCGCGCTTTGGTTCTTGATTTAAATGTCATGCTTGTTCAAGTTGTAGAGCCAATTCACTGTGACATTTCCCCTAAACATGTAGGGGAAATGATAAAGTACAATGTGCAAGATAGGAGGTTGGTATTTTGTTGCAAAGACAGCCACAAATTTTTGGATTGGTGCCTCTGTTTTTTCCATGTGTATATATGGAGCACCAGCATGGCACCTAAAGTGAATGCAATATTAGAAACAATATTGAAAGAGCAGCGGGATAAGCTGAGAGGTGTTTTTACACAGAGTCATTGTAATGGCCAGCCTTGGCAGATATATAATAAGCCTGTATTCTTGAAGGATTTGAGATTCACTACAAGAGGTTGTGTGCTCTTGTGACGCTTATAGCGACGAAAATGCACTGGGTTTTTTAAACCCCCGGCGTCGCTAAAAGCGTCGCTATTAGCGTCTATAAGAGAATGTCGCTATAGTAGTCGCTATTGGCATCGCTACAAGCGTTACTATATGCGTCACTATATAGCGACGCATATAGCAACGCTGTAGGGCCATAGATAGCGACGCTTATAGCGACGTTGCAGAGCCTAATATAGAGACACCCATAACGACGCCCGAGATTAAAAAATTTTGGGGGCAGGGCACCACCCATCAACCATATTGAATGTTTCATTAGTCTATTTACCTTTGAAAAAAAGTGCAAAGGTAAATATAGACCCAAAATAGTCACCCACAAGACAATATAATCATTAACTCCAACATCCATAGTACGTATTGTTTGCAAAATAAAGATACAAAAATGACAAGCGTGAATTGATGGAGTAATAAATGACAATTGTACACAGCAGCAAAATCACTTGATTGTTAATCATTGCAAATGTAATAGTTACAAACCATTGTCATTATTTAAAATATATACATGGTTTTCAAAAATACATAGTTACATGGTCTCATGATACATAAGCTACGACAAAAAGAAACTAATGCTATCTAGCTATGGCTAACTGACGTCGTCTAATCAGACGTCTCATCGCGTCCAAGCGGTGTATCTGTCAGATTCTGCAAAAAAAAACAATAAGATAGCCCATTGTAAGTATAAACATATGGCGAGCGACGTTTATAAAACAATACAATAAATAGAAAATAATAAACCCTAATACTAACCATGCCGCCGCGAGAAGTCAGTATGTCTATAAGGGAGTTTAAGGCCTTCCTGCCTGCGTACTCACGCTCATACGGAGTGGGATCACGTCCTATAAACGACCACTGTCAAAACATACAAAGAATCCATTATGTTAGAATTTCAAATCCCATAAACCCTAAACTATCGAACATAGATGCAAAAACACTTACAAAATCAGCCTCAAATGATGTCCACCCGCCGCTCCCCAAGTGGTGCGAGCTCCCTGCCTCTACTCGCGCTCTGGCTGCCTCCTTTTGTTGCTTCCACTTGTCGGGATTC
Source organism: Adiantum capillus-veneris (assembly GCF_014529385.1). Classification (NCBI taxonomy): domain Eukaryota; kingdom Viridiplantae; phylum Streptophyta; class Polypodiopsida; order Polypodiales; family Pteridaceae; genus Adiantum; species Adiantum capillus-veneris. The sequence goes on from NC_140958.1 coordinate 58,637,321, forward strand.
TCGCGCGCTTCTTTCTTCACATGCTTCCAATCTTCTTTGGCCAGCCAATCTGGCCTGTTCCATCCATGCTTGATTGCTTTTTGCACTTCGGAACGCTTATGCTTGCAGCATTCGCGCATTCGAACCTTCATCACATCTTCATTGAAGCGGTCATCCCGTGTTGGAACGGGAAACTCGTCATGAAGCATGCTGATGACTCTGTCTTTTAATTCATTCAGTACTTCACTCCAGGTGTTTAGTATGTAGTGTCTAAACACCTGAGAGCAAAGACCGCACATGCGCGAAATCACCTTCTTACCGTCATCATCCAAGATGATGCCGCCGCTGAAGTCGACGGAGTAACGCAAGCCCTCTCGCCGCTGACGCGTGAACCTGGGTGTCTCGACAAGGGTCTCTAGCAGCGTGTCAACGGGGGTACGGACGCCAAGTGTCTCCACTGGAGTCTGAGCCCCGAAGCGAGGAGTGTCCATTGGAGTGACTCCTAGAGGAGTAGCTAGTGGTGTGTAGCTATGGGGAACGGCACTCACCCACGCAAAACCTGGTTTCGATGGCGATGCCGTGCCTGGTGTCGGGACAGGCAAAGAAGGGGAGGGTAAGGCGCCTCGTCGAACACGAGGCGGTATTCAAGCATCGGTGGCGCCACCCCCACAACACCGCCACCGCCACCACTAGAGCGTCGGTGCCTAGACGAGTGTGAAGATCGTCTCGTCGACACCGAAGCTTCGGAGCGCGCTGAGGACTCCGAAACAGAGGGAGATGCGGATGGAGTAGGAACACGCGATGGTGCGCCAGAGCGATGACGCTCCACGTACCACTGTCTCTGCTGGGGTGACAAAGAAGAAAGAAACTCGTCATCATCCATACCTGCATTAAACACACGAACATTTAAACTTAATATTGAATGAATGGAGTAGAAAACATGGACAAATAGATAGAGAGAGAGAGAGAGAGAGGAGGAGGAGGAGGAGGAGGAGGAGGTGCTCGTCGTCTCTACTAATGAGAACATACCTAGAGCATGCGTACCTGGAGTGGACACAAAGACCATTAAATACAATGACGCAATGACGCATATAAATACAATGACGCAATGACGCCACCACAAGATCTGCATCAAAGGATCGTCGTCGACTAGACTGTTCAAATTTTGCCATGATTCCACAATCTTGAGTAAAACGTTTTTTGTCGATCCGTTCCACCCTAAAATGTCGACCTTTACACCATGCTGTTGTGTATGACTTATACTACAACCAACAAAGATTATGAGTGGCCGTTCAAACATCTAGAAAGTTACTAGTCGTACATTGCTCATGAGTCGGGGCCAGTATGGTAACTCGTACCATAGAGATAGTCTCTTCATCCCTGGGGGCAATCCGTCATCACACATCTCCTTCTGCTCTAACCATGCTTGTGCAGACATCCTCGGTGGCTCTCTTCCCAAAAAGCCATCGCGTAACACATGATTCTCTGGAAGATACGCTTGATGACCTTCATAGATTTGCTTCTTCAGTGAGGGCGCCCTACTTGCATTCAGTCTAGGTCCACATGTGACACATGCTCTGTATCCGCTTGTTTGAAGCCCTGCATGTATACACATGATAATATATCAACTTGAGAAAAAGCAAGATTTACAGTGTCTGAGTGAGGAGTGTAAATAGATCACCTGAGCATTCTGTTAGTCCGGGATAGTCATGCATGGTCCACATTAGAATGCCTCTAATCAAAGCATTCCGTCGACCTGTGTGTCGGCTCATATCCACCACCTCTATGCCAATCCACAATTGTTTTAGCTCTTCCAATAGTGGACAAAGATACACATCCATATTCTTCACTTTATATCGCCCTGGCACAATCAAGCTTAGCCATAGGTGCCCCTTCTTCGTAGTCAACCACGGGGGAATGTTGTAGTTGACAATGACAACGGGCCATACACTGTAAGATGTTGATCTTTGACCAAATGGATTTACGCCATCCATAGCCAGGCCTAAGCACAAATTTCGAGCTTCCCTGGCAAAATCTGTCCATGTTCCATCTATATGTTTCCAGGCTGCACAATCTGCAGGAATCCGTAGCACACCATCCAAAGATTTATTCTCCTCATTCCATGATGCTAGGGCGGCCATGAACTTACATTTGAAGAAATGCTTGATACGAGGAAGCAGAGGAAAATGACGCAAAACCTTTTGCGGAATTTTTGTTCCGTGGAGATCTACTTGATATCTTTCGGAATCACATTTCGGACACTTCTCCATGTCTATGTATTCCCCTCTGAAAAGAATGCAGTCATTAGGACAAGCGTGGATCGAATTGTAATCCATCCCCAAGTTCTTGCTTCCTCTCGAGAATCTGGCATCACATTATCAATTGGTAGTATGTGCTCTTTGAGCAATCTACACAACATAAAAATACGGTACAATTGTGTAAAAATCTATCAGATCATTATACATTATAGAGTTTTATTAAAGTAAACTAATTGTAATAGATCACCTGAAAAGCGATGTGACGCTAGTGTCACTCCATCCAAACTTTGTTTGCATGTTGAGAAGAACCAGGAGCGCTTTCAATCTAAACACACGTGCTCCATTATACAATGGCGTATCGGCTTCACTTTTCATATCATCATAGACAAGCCTTTCTGAATCCATGATCGTCTCGATCATTTCATCAATTTCGGGCTCAAACATTGCCTCATTGGGAATGTGGTCTGCATGATCATCCCCCGAGCTGTCAGAGGCTACATCTTGTGGCCTCACATATGCTGCTTGACCAAAGCGCCTGCGAACACGTCTATTGGGTTGCAAGATTGCTGCATGTTGGCCAGCGTCAGAGTCCGACGAGTTATAATTGGCAACAACTCGATCTATAATAGATGGATCGAACTCGCCAAATTCGTGAACGTGCTGCAAAGAAACGCGTCTTGTCCGTTGCACAGCATGCTTGCAATGGTTACAAGGACATAAGATCCTCGTTGAGAGATAGGTGTTTCGGTTGGACGGCCCCACATCCTCGTCACTACTCATAATGAGGGCAAAAATCTTATAACCTGGACAACAAATTTAATCTTCTATTGAAATTTAGAATCTTATCTCTCTCTCTCTCTCTCTCTCTCTCTCTCTCTCTCTCTCTCTCTCTCTCTCTCTCTCTCTCTCTCTCTCTCTTTGTTCACACTGTAAACTACCTCACATTCTCTAGTCATGTCCAATCCCCGCACACCTCGGTCTAGAGGTGCACGGAGATCAGAACCACCGGGTTATAATCTCGTCTTTATTGGTCAATGCCTATATTTGTGGGTACAAGAAATCTACACATCCACGTCTACATGATACTGCATGTAGTAGACAAAACCCCTTTGCCTCTTCTCTAGCTATAGCATTTCATAGCATCTTAACATCTTTTCATAGTAGATCTTTGTTTGTAGCATGCAGGTACGTCATTCTTGCAATGTAGCTGATGTCTGCTCAAGGTTCTTATTCTAGATTTGACGGGATGTGCGTGGTGTGTGTGTGTGTGTGACCCTTGAAATCGTCATCTTGCATCACTAATTTCTGCGTATGCTCAATTTGCTCTTCCATTAGCTGAACATGAGGGCTTATTGTATGGTAGCAGCAGTCGAACATGCAGGTGGAATTGCTAGTCCGCATGGACTGTCGAGGCTGTGAGCGCAAGAAATTTTCTCGCCATTTCTTCTAACCTTATCTTAAACGATTTCCTCGCCATTTCTCCTAACCTTAATTAAATAACCTAAATCTAATTTAATATAACAACCCTAAACCTAAATTAATAAACCTAAATCTAATCTAAAATAACGTAAATCTAAATCGAACGTAAATAAACCTAAATCTAATCAAACGTAAATCTAACTAAAAATAAACCTAAATCTAATCTAATTTAACTTAAATATACCTAAATCTAATTTAACAAAAGTCTACATCTAACCTAATCTTTAACGTCTTTTGGGATAGTTCCCTACGACGTTAAAACTCTCTTCTTCTTGTGTGTGTGTGTGTGTGTGTGTGTGTGTGTGGGTGTGTGTGTGCCAATAAAAAGAGAAAAATGGTATAACCTTTCTATCACCCAAGTGTGGTAGATTGGTTATGCCATTTTCCTCTTGAATAACAAGTCTTGGTTTCAACTCCTCGTCTGCTAGATTTTTAGGTCTCTTTAATTAGTTTCCTACGACGTTAAATTAAACTCTCTTCTTTTCGGGTGTGTGTGCACGCCAATAAAAAAGGGAGAAAAATGGTATAACTTTTCTATCACCGAAGTGTGATAGATTGGTTATGCCATTTCTCTTATGAATAACATGTCTTGAGTTCAACTCCTGTCGACTAGATCTTTAAGATCTCTTGGGATACTTTCCTACGATGTTAAGACTCTCTTCTTCTTCTTCTTCTTCTTCTTCTTCTTCTCTCTCTCTCTCTCTCTCTCTCTCTCTCTCTGTTTTATATATATATATATCTCTCTCTCTTTTCCTCTCTCAATGTGTGTGCATTTTTTGATTATTCATGTATGTGTGCATTTTTTTGGTTTATGCATGCTCTCTCTCTCTTTTCCTCTCTCAATGTGTATGTGCTTCTTTGATTATACATGTGTGTGTGCGCATTTTTGGTTTATGCATGCTCTCTCTCTTTTCCTCTCTCAATGTGTGTGTGCTTTCTTTGTGTATGCATGTGTGTGCGTTTTTTGTTTATGCTTGTGCTCTCTCTCTCTCTCTCTCTCTCTCTCTCTCTCTCTCTCTCTCTCTCAAAAACACAATGTGTGTGTGTGTGTGTGTGTGAAAGAGAGGGAGAGAGAAAGAGGGGAAGGGACCATGAGAGTGAGGAGAGGGAAGGAGCATACCTTGCTCTCCTTCCTCTCCTCGTGTGTGTGTGTGTGTGTGTGTGTGTGTGTGTGTGTGTGAGAAGGAGAGAGAGAAAGAGGGGAAGGGAACATGAGAGTGAGGAGAGGGAAGGAGCATACCTGGCTCTCCTTCCTCTCCTCGTGTGTGTGTGTGTGTGTGTGTGGAGAAGAAGAGAGAGAGAGAGAGAGAGAGAGAGAGAGAGAGAGGGAGAGCGTTACCTTGCTTTCTTGAGCGCGCGTCGAAAACTCAGCTCTGAGATCTGAGTTTTCGGACAGCCCTGTCGGTGTCGCTATATGCGTCGCTATGTTACCTGTAACATAGCGACGCTCATAGCGATGCATATAGCGACGCCGTGCATTTTCATGTTTAAGCGTCACAGTATGAGCGTCGCTAATGTTAAGCATAGCTTGTAGTGATTGTTTTGGAAGAACAGCAACTTTGAGCCCCAAAATAGTCTAATTATTGATGATAGTATGTACAAAGTGTGCCAGAACCCTGAAGGAATTTGGTTTGTTACTCCTAAGATAGAGGACCAGACCAAAGAACAGCAGCAAAACTTCCTGATAGATACTTTGAGCAGCTGGCTATTCCTATGGCTGCAATCAGAGGATCGTGCTGCGTATATAGCTGAAAATGCGTTTGATACTGCCCTAGATGTTTTTCACATCAAGTGATTAGGAAGCTAGAATCAGAAATGCACTGGCGCAATGAGGCCCAGCGTAATGAATCCATGCGTAAGAGACAAAGGGAGGCTGATGAAGCTGAAAGACATAAGAGAGAGAGAGAGGCTACAGAGGGAAAAATTAGAGAAGCAGTAGCAAGAAGAATAAGAAAGAGAGTTGCAAGAACCAAAAGCTCAACAAGAAAAGAATTCCAGCGAGACCCAAAAGCTCAGCAAACAAAGAAGCAAACGAACACTGGGCAAAAGTGAGTGTACAAGTGCGCTAAACCACGATCTTATCCAGAGTAGGAGGCTCTCTGCAGTTTTGTAACATTATCAGGGAAATTTGTAAATTGCCTTTCCAATGTTTGTAACTATTCCAAAATTCACTTCAGATAGTAATGATCAGATCCTGTACTATGCTTGTTTTGAAGACAATACTATGTGTACTATTGGCGTCTTGAAAACATTGAATTTGTATAGATTCTTGTTGGAAATCAGCAAAGGTATGCTAATTAGCATAACGTTTATGCTAGTTAGCAGATTGTTTATGCTAACACAGCCAAAATAGTATGCTAATTAGCATACCATGTATTCTAATTAGCATACTCACTGTAGCTAATTAGAATACATTCTAATTAGCATACTGAGCTTTTTTGTTTGTGCTAACTTCCACTCACAGCATACCATAGTATGCTAATTAGCATACATAGTATATAAAAACTGCCATGTTTTCTCCTTGAAACCAACAATGGTATGCTAATCAGCATATTGTCTATGCCAACTGGCATAAACAATATGCTAATTAGCATGCTTGGTATGCTAATTAGCATTCCTCCAATTAGCATACTGTGGATTTTTGTTTTTGCTAACTTCCACTCACAGCATAGTATGCTAATTAGCATACACAGTATATAGAAATCTTCCATCCCTTCTTGAAACCAGCATATAGTATGCTAATTAGCATGCATGATATGCTTATTGCACTACAAGAGGTTGTGTGCTCTTGTGACGCTGTTAGCGACGGAAATACACTGGGTTTTTATAACCCCCGGCGTCGCTAAAACCGTCGCTACGAGCGTCGCTACAAGAGCGTCGCTATAGGCGTCGCTATATGCGTCGCTATACGCGTTGCTATATAGAGACGCTCATAGCGACGCATATAGCGACGCCTATAGCGACGCCTATAGCGACGCATATAGCGACGCTTACACAGAAGACTATAGCAACGCTCATAGCGACGCTACAGAGCCATAAATAGCGACGCTTATAGCGACGCCCGAGAGAAATTTTTTTTGGTGGAAGGGCATTGAATGCCCTGCCACCCATCAACCATATTGTACTTGATTCACTTTTTAAAAAAAGTGCAAGGGTAGATAATAGACCCAAAATAGTCACCCACAAGACGCATTGTTTGCAAAATTGACAATTGTACACATCATAGGCAAAATGAATTGATTGGCAAATGTAATAATGACAATTGTACAACATCATAGGCATGAAGAATTGATTGGCAAAAGGAACTGCGGTGACAAATGTAATAATATACATGGTTCAAAAAGACGTATAAAATCCGTCTCATGATACATAAGCTATGAGAAACCCTAAACTAATGCTATCTAGCAACGGCTAAACTGACGTCGTCTAGTCAGACGTCTCATCGCGTCCAAGCGGCGTATCTGTCGAATTCTGCAAAAAAATACAATAAGACAGCTTTCAGTAAGTATAAATATATAACGACATTTATAAAACAATACAAAAAATAAAAAAGAGTAAACCCTAATACTAACCATGCCGCCGCGAGAACTGAGAATGTCCATCAGGGCGTTTAAGCCCTTCCTGCCTGCGTACTCGCGCTCATACGGTGTGGGATCACGTCCTGTCATCGACCACTGTCAAAACATACAAAGATTTCATTATGTTAGAACTAAAAAACTCATAAACCCTAAACTATCGAACATGCATAAAGAGCAATGTGAAAACACTTACAAAATCGGCCTCAAATGATGCCCATCCACCGCTCCCCAAGTGGTGCGAGCTCCTTGCCTCTACTCACGCTCTGGCTGCATCCTTTTGTTGCTTCCACTTGTCGGGATTCTCGCGCGCTACTTTCTTCGCATTCTTCCAATCTTCTTTGGCCAGCCAATCTGGCCTGTTCCACCCATTCTTGATTGCTTTTTGCACTTCGGAACGCTTGTGTTTGCAGTATTCGCGCATTCGAATCTTCATCAGGTCTTCATTGAAGCGTTGATCCCGTGTTGGAACGGGAAACTCATCATGAAGTATGCTGATGACTCTGTTTTTTAAATCACTTGGTACTTCACTCCATTTGTTTAGTATGTAGTGTCTAAACAGCTGAGAGCAAAGACCACGCATGCGCGAGATCACCTTCTTGCCGTCATCATCCATGATGATGCCGCCGCTGATGTCGACGGAGTAAGGCAAGCCCTCTGGCCGGTGACGCGTGAACCTGGGTGTCCCGGCAGGGGTCTCTAGCGGCGTGTCGATGGGAGTACGGACGTCAGGTGTCTCCACTGGCGTCTGGGCCCCGAAGCGAGGAGTGTCGAGTGGGGTGGCTCCTAGCAGAGTAGGTAGAGGTGTGTAGCTTCTAGGAACAGTCAGCCGTGCAAAACCGGGCGTAGATGGCGATGCTGTGGGGGCGGGCAAAGAAGGGGAGGGTAAAGAGCCTCGTCGAACACGAGGCGGTGTGGAGGCATCGGTGGAGGAATCCCCACAACAACCGCCACCGCCACCACTAGAGCGTCGGTGTCTAGACGAGTGTGAAGCTCGTCTCGTCGACGCCGAAGCTTCGGAGCGCGCCGAATGCTCCGAAAGAGAGGGAGATGCGGATGGAGTAGGAACGCGCGATGATGCGCCAGAGCGATGACGCTCCATGTACCACTGTCTCTGCTGCGGTGACAAAGAAGAAAGAAACTCCTCATCATCCATACCTGCATTAAACACACTAATATTTAAACTTAATATTGAATGAATAGAGTAGACAATGACGCAAAGACCATTAAATACAATGACGTAATGACGCATATAAATACAATGACGCAATGAATTGAGTGATAGAAGAGGCAAGTCGAAAACTCAGAATTTTCAATCAAAAGATGTGAGCGCGAGTAGAAAAGAGCGTTATACACCATGAAAGGTACTTAGAGAGCCAGAGATTTTACAACACGGAGCAAAATTGTTCAAATACAATATTTGTGGCTTTAAGAGATCTCTCTCTCATCCTCGCATAACTCAGCATAACTTCCTATATCTATATAGAGCTCTCCGTTTAAACACATATCCTCTGTTTCATTTTGTAGCTCCTCTGCATGCACCCCATATAGAGTAGTAGCATCTTGATGCTGGTCTGGCACCACCGCAGCGGCTTCTGATTGAGCATCTTCTCTGATCTCCTCCATTGATGTCGTTGTGATTGGCACATGGTAGCCTTCATACGTCCTTGCACTACGAGGGGCTACCTCTATGACGTACCACCAATTTGATGTAGACTTTGTAGGATGAAATATTACCTGCCACAGCCACATAACTTACATGAGAGCTTTCAAGCACATAACTTATAAAAGGGGGATGTTAATTATTTACATACTTACTTGTTCACAATGCTCGGGTAGTACGAAAGTGTCTCTTAGGTCAGTCCATTTCTTAGTAGAATCCACCTCAAGAAAACCAGACTCTCCTCTATGCACAGTAGCGTTGCGACCCTCCATGATTATCTTGAACCATTGCACGTCGAACAAGTCGACAAAAAATCCTCTGTAATCGATCCTCAAAATCTCTTGCAGCGTGCCGAAGTAAGTGAGTTCCGCCACCACAGGATCTGCATCAGAGGAATGTCGTCGACTAGACTGTTCAAATTTTGCCATGATTCCACAATCTTGAGTAAAACGCTTTTTGTCGATTCGTTCCACCCTAAAATGTCGACCTTTACACCATGCTGCTGTGTATGACTTATACTACAACGAACAAAGATTATGAGTGGCCGTTCAAACATTTATAAATAAAGTCACTTGCTAGTCGTACATTGCAAACTTACCTTGGTCGCGCAACCCCGAGAGTACTCCCACTCTTCTACAGTCACTTCGTCACCGCATTGTTGTGCGCTTTTCAATTGGTTGTGCAACCATCTTAAGCTCATGAAGGTTGGTAGGCTCTCCAGAACCACTGGATAGTGCATCGGTGGTCGTCTTCCCCGTCTCCACTCGATTCGTGCCCTTTGTCGCTCTTGCTTTGCATCCTCATATTGTGAAATCCACTTTTGCATCACTGGATTGTGAAGCATGCAAAATCGGTTGATTTTAGCCTCTAGATCTTCCGTCATCTTCTTCTCAACACCGAGATTGCACATGACAATCCCAGATATGCGCTCATCATCTATGGTTCGCCATAGCGTGTCCCGGGATTTATCAAATCCGTCTAGCCACTCTCCAATGTACACTAGGGACTCTGATACCAACCAACCTTCTGCCATGCTACCCTCCGGACGTGCCTTTTGACGCACATATCCCTTAAGCGTTTTCATGAAACGCTCTAAGAAGAACATCCATCTGGAATGAACTGTGCCAGCTATTTCCACCTCATCAACTATGTGAACAAGAAGATGCACCTGAATGGTTAGCATTGTAGTAGGAAAATGTTTCTCAAACATGCACACAAGCTCCGCAGCATTTAGTTTGGCGAATGGTATGGAGTCTACGTTGATCTCCTTTTGTGAGATCCATTGCACCAGCTTTGCAAGTTTGTAGATTGTGTTACGGATGTCGAGAGACAAACATCCCTCAATGGCAACCGGTAAAATAAACTGTAAAGTATGTGCAGCAATGATATTAAAGTCCACATTTTATGCAATGATATTAAAGTCCACTATGAACGTACCTGACACATTTTATGCCAATCGTGTGACTTCAAACCGGTAAGCTTTCCTTCTTTAGTAAAACACGTTCGGAGCGAGTGCATTACGCCAGTGGGGGTCCGCAAAGATCGAATGGTCTCTTTTACTTTGCGTTCTTGGGCTCCTGTGAAAATCCATGGTGCTTTAGGGAGTTTTATCGATCCATCAGACGCTGTTTGCGGCCAATATTGCTCCATACGATCCACATTTCTAAGGTCAACTCTGGCTCCCAAAGTATCTTTCTTGCCGGTCAAATGGTCCCATAGTAGATTACCCACATTCTTGAATATGTGCATTGGATCGAGCAAGTGATTGATCATGAGTCGGGGCCAGTATGGTAACTCGTACCATAGAGATAGTCTCTTCATCCCTGGAGGCAATCCGTCATCGCACATCTCCTTCTGCTCTAACCATGCTTGTGCAGACATCCTTGGTGGCTCTCTTCCCAAAAAACCGTCGCGTAACACATGATTCTCTGGAAGATACGCTTGATGACCTTCGTAGATTTGCTTCTTCAGTGAGGGCGCCCTACGTGAATTCAGTCTAGGTCCACATGTGACACATGCTCTGTATCCGCTTGTTTGAAGCCCTGCATGTATACACATGATAATAGATCAACTATGGGAAAAAACAAGATTTACAGTGTCTGAGTGAGGAGTGTCAATAGATCACCTGAGCATTCTGTTAGCCCGGGATAGTCATGCATGGTCCACATTAGAATGCCTCTGATCAAAGCATTCCGTCGTCCTGTGTGTCGGCTCATATCCACCACCTCTATGCCAATCCACAATTGTTGTAGCTCTTCCAATAGTGGACAAAGATACACATCCATATTCCTCACTTTATATCGCCCTGGCACAATCACCCTTAGCCATAGGTGCCCCTTCTTCGTAGTCAACCACGGGGGAATGTTGTAGTTGACAATGACAACGGGCCATACACTGTAAGATGTTGATCTTTGACCAAATGGATTTACGCCATCCATAGCCAGGCCTAAGCGCAAATTTCGAGCTTCCCTGGCAAAATCCGACCATGTTCCATCTATATGTTTCCAGGCTGCGCAATCTGCAGGAATTTGTAGCACACCATCCGAAGATTTATTCTCCTCATGCCATGATGCTAGGGAGGCCATGGACTTACATTCGAAGAAATGCTTGATGCGAGGAAGCATAGGAAAATGTCGCAAAACCTTTTGCGGAATTTTTGTTCCGTGGAGATCTACTTGATATCTTTCGGAATCACATTTCGGACACTTCTCCATGTCTATGTATTCCCCTCTGAAAAGAATGCAGTCATTAGGACAAGCGTAGATAGAATTGTAATCCATCCCCAAGTTTCGCAAAATCTTTCTTGCTTCATCTCGGGAATCTGGCATCACATTGTCAGCTGGTAGTATGTGCTCTTTAAGCAATCTACACAACATTAAAATACGATACAGTCGTGTAAAAATCTATCAGATCATTATACATTTAGAGTTTTATTAAAGTAAACTAATTGTAATAGATCACCTGAAAAGCGCTGTGATGCTAGTGTGATCACTCCATCCAAACTTTGCCTGCATGTTGAGAAGAACCAGGAGTGCTTTCAATCTAGACATACGTGCTCCATTATACATTGGCGTATCGGCTTCACTTTTCATATCATCATAGATAAGCCTTTCTGAATCCATGATCGTCTCGGTCATTTCATCAATCTCGGGCTCAAACATTGCCTCGTTGGGAATGTGCTCTGCATGATCATCCCCCGAGCTGTCAGAGGCTACATCTTGTGGCCTCACATATGCTGCTTGACCAAAGCGCCTGCGAACACGTCTATTGGGTTGCAAGATTGCTGCTTGTTGGCCAGCGTCAGAGTCCGACGAGTTATAATTGGCAAAAACTCGATCTATAATAGATGGATCGAACTCGCCAAATTCGCGAACGTGCTGCAAAGAAACACGTCTTGTCCGTCGCACAGCATGCTTGCATTGATTACAAGGACATAAGACCCTCGTTCAGAGATAGGTGTTTCGGTTGGACGGTCCCACATCCTCGTCACTACTCATAATGAGGATAAAAAACTTATAACCTGGACAACAAATTTAATATTCTATTGGCATTCTTCGTCTTATCTCTCTCTCTCTCTCTCTCTCTCTCTCTCTCTCTCTCTCTCTCTCTCTCTCTCTCTCTCTCTCTCTCTCTCTCTCTCTCTCTCTACCTCACATTCTCTAGTCATGTCCAATCCCCGCACACCTCGGTCTAGAGGTCCACGGAGATCAGAACCACCGGGTTATAATCTCATCTTTATTGGTCAATACCTATATTTGTGGGTACAAGAAATCTACACACCCACGTCTACATGATACTGCATGTAGTGGACAAAACCCCTTTGCCTCTTCTCTAGCTGTAGCACTTCACTTCATCTTAACATCTTTTCACAGTAGATCTTTTCACTGTTCGTCTAACTCTAAACCCTAAACCGTAAGTAATTCTTGCGTGGACTCGATCTAACATAAATAAGCGTAAATCTAAATAAACGTAAATCTAACTAAAAATAAAGCTAAATCTAATTTAACGTAAGTCTAATGACTAGAGGTTGTCTAGATGGTCATTGTGTCGGGGATGTAGTGACTCTTGCCGCCCTGAAGATCCACCTTCTTCCCTATCTTCTGAAGACATTTCACCAGTACTTTTCGATCGACGGAGCCCACCATGAGTGAAGGCAGCAATACCCTATATTCCATTGAGGGCTTTCTTCACCCGCTTCATGCAGGCATCGCAGTCTATGGAGACCTAAATCTAATCTAATATAACGTAAATCTAAATCTAGCTTAAATAAACGTAAATCTAGTTAAAAATAAACCTAAATCTAATTTAATGTAAGTCTACATATAACCTAATCTTTAACGTCTTTTAAGATAGTTTCCTACGACGTTATAACTCTCTTCTTCTTGTGTGTGTGCGCATGTGTGGATGTGTGTGCCAATAAAAAGAGATAAATGGTATAACCTTTCTATCACCCATGCCAAGTATGATAGATTGATTATTCCATTTCCCTCTTGAATAATAGGTCTTGAGTTCAACTCCTCGTCGACTAGATCTTTAGGTCTTTTAATTTTAATTAGTTTCCTACGACGTTAAATTAGTTTCTCTCTCTTTCTCTCTCAATGTGTGTGCGTTTTTTTGGATCGTATGCATGTTTTCTCTCTCTTTTCCTCTCTCAATGTGTGCGTTTTTTGTTTATGCATGTTCTCTCTCTCTTTTTCTCTCTCAATGCGTGCGTTTTTTGTTTATGCATGCTCTCTCTCTCTTTTTCTCTCTCAATGTGTGTGTGCATTCTTTGTTTATGTATGTGTGTGTGCGTTTTTGTTTTTGTTTGTACTCTCTCTCTCTCTCTCTCTCTCTCTCTCTCTCTCTCTCTCTCTCTCTCAAAAACACTATGTGTGTGTGTGTATGTGTGTGTGTGTGAGAGAGAGAGAGAGGGAGAGAGAAAGAGGGGAAGGGAACATGAGAATGAGGAGAGGGAAGGAGCATACCTAGCTCTCCTTCCTCTCCTCGTGTGTGTGTGTGTGTGTGTGTGTGTGTGTGTGTGTGTGTGTGTGTGTGTGTGGAGAAGAAAAAGAGAGAGAGAGAGAGAGAGTGAGGGAGAGCGTTACCTGCTCCTTGCTTGAGGGCGCCGAAAAACTCAGATCTGAGATCTGAGTTTTTGGGCGCGCTCGGTTATTTTTTTACCCCAGCCGGCGTCGCTATAAGCGTCGCAAATTTCTTTGTAAATTTGCGACGCTCATAGCGACGCCGGGATTTTTTTTTTTGAGCGTCGCTGTGCGAGCGTCGCTAATATGAAGAGTCTCTTGTGGTGTTGGCATACATAGTATACAGAGAGCTGTTATCTGTTCTCCTTGAAACCAGGGAACCTATGCTAATTAGCATATTGTTAATGGTGTAAACTATGCTAATTAGCATACCCACAAAATGTGAATTCCACTCACAACATAGTATACCAATCAGCATACACAGTATATAGAAATCTATCATCTCTTCTCCTTGAAAACCAGCAAAGTTATGCTAATTAGCATATTGTTTATGCTAACTAGCATATATAAGTTTATGCTAATAAGCATAAACAGTATGCTAATTAGCATTAGCATACACAGTATACAGGAAGCTGCCATCTCTTCTCCTTGAAAACCAGCAAAAGGTATGGTAATTAGAACATTTTGTATGCTAACTAGCATTAACAGTATGCTAATTAGCATACCATTTATGCTAATTAGCATACCCAATGGTATGCTAATTATCATACCCACAGAACACAATTAGAACACAATGAGATAGGTTGTACAAATGATCTCTCTTAAACTGAGACCCCTCTGTAATAGACACCAAAGCCATGTATACACAAAGCACACAAGAGACAGAAGATACCCAAGTTTTTGATAAAAATGCATTCTATCCGAGCAAGAAGTATATTGAATATGCAATGATTACAACTTAAAATCTGAAGGGCATGCTATTATAGATTGCTTCATAGCTTTCTGGGTTGATTGTGTACACCTACCGTCTCCTTGGGATGTGCTCCATGGGTATTTTGATGCATCGTACCAGATGTGAAAGTATGTGGATGATGGGCTGCTTGTGGTCTAGCTTGAAGGTGTATGCATCCAATTTCTCGTAATACAGACCTTGCACGACATATGAGCCTCTATCAATTGCATTACCCCAATCCTCGAGGTACCCCTTCTCCACCTTCTCCTTTGCTACAACACACTTGACCAGGTAGAAATCCACATCCTCGATGTTGGTCGAATCATCTGGATTTACAGCAAATGTGTCGCCAGCACATAGAGCGCTACTCAACACATCATGATGACCTTCGTATGTGAAGTCATCGTAGGCGGTTGCTTCATCTTCCGAATCTGACACAGCCTCATCAGATAATGGCAGTAGAGTATGATAATCCCAAGGCTGCACGTGAGCTTTATTGACGCAGCGATTCCATCTTCCGTGCATGCATGCATCACAAAAGCAAGCCAAGGCTCTTGTTGCAAGGGCAGTTGGGTCCCCAGGGTTGTGGTCATGAAAAGCATGCAGAGAGCGAGTTTTTGCCACAGTGGCACAATTCCACTTCACCTCCCTGTTAACTTCCCCCTCTTTAACCTCCCAGAACACACGGGCACATTCCCTTTCTTTTGAAGGATAGTGTGAAGATGCTCCCTACGACAAGTTGGCTTGGCAATAAGCAACCACATCAGCTGCACACCGCAAAATAGCTCCATTAGGTTTTAGTTGTTCATGGGTCAAGGTTCTTTTCACAACTGCTCCTACACCATCATGCTCTCCCTTGCCGTGCCTTCATCCAAAGAAGAACTAGCTCATCCCCATCTCTGTGAGTCCACCATATCTTGCAATGAAGTAAAAAGGCCTGGCTCCCTTGAACTGTGAGGCCGCACCATCAGACCACACCCAATGTTGCTTAGGAGTGACACCCTCTTGTTGTAACCAGTCACGGTGTAGCATGAAGCAGTGTTGCACGAACAACGTGTCATACACCTTGTCATCTGATATAAAGAAGTGGATGGTTTTGACTACATCCCCGGCCCTGCGGTAGTATGTTATGTGTACAAAAATGGTTACTTGACTAGAGTGCCAATGCATTGACTGAATCTCATTTTGTTCCTTGAAGGCATAATTCTCCACAAAATCAACAACTGACACGACGACATCGTCCGGAAACCGAAGAAGGCAATCCTTGAACTGTTGTCCTTGCCATCGAGCCACATAGTTATGAGTGATAAAGAGCTCCAACTTGGTCTTCAAGAGTTGAAGAAACTCCCAGCACTGCATTTCTTTGTGCAAAAGATCTTTTCTTTTGTTACTATTTCCATGCTTGTCTTGAGCTTGTACATATGCAAATACTTTCACATTAATACTATTAACTGGATTTGCTGTCTCCAAGGAGCATAATTCCAATGTATTCACTCCACATGTCAAGCACTCTCCCATCAGGCATTCCCTTCTATGGAAAACTGCATCTGCGGGCTTTGGATAGAGAACAGACTCCCACATATGTGTGACACCTTTGAAAGTGTGATGTGAAGCCAAGCAACCCTTGCTAATGTTCTCACCTGGGGCACAGATACTGCATATACAGTCACAACCTGCTCTATGCATCCCAAAAGCACGAGACCGCATGTGGTTCAGTGTGTCCTTCAAAAAAGACATTTGCACATGGTATTCGCAACAGCATGTGTATCTATCCTTCAGCCGCCTACACAAGAATGGCTTCAACATCTCAAACATTCTCATGCCAATCTTGCAATCTGGATGTTTTTCCTTGAATCTACGAATTAAGAACTCAACCTGCAACATCCAAATGATGATCAATATTCAGATTTCTAACTAGGACATCCAGCAATTTCATGAAAACAAATCATAGTGACAATCAACATCCTAATGTTCATGCAACAACGTATGTTAACTAGCATAAGAGTGTTACCTAGCATATATCTTGTGTTTACCAGTAACTCTGTATGATAGGTAGAGCACAAGGCATGCTAACTAGCATAGACCATATGCTAACTAGCATACTCATTAGGACACCCATCATGCTGTTGAGCATAGTGGGTGTTAACTAGCAAAAATTATGTTAATTAGCATACATCTTGTGCTGACTAGATAGCTCTGCATGCTAGGTAGAACACAAGACATGCAAGCTAGCATACTCCATATGCTAATTAGCATACCCAGCCCAGCTGCTAGTTCTAACTAGCATACTAGGTATGTTAACTAGCATACCGGGTATGTTAGTTAGCATACATATTGTGTTAACCAACTAGCTCTGTATGTTATTTAGGACCCAAGGCATTCTAACTAGTAGAGTCCATATGCTAACTAGCAGAGTCCATATGCTAACTAGCACAGTCTATATGCTAACTAGCATACTCCATATGCTAGCTATCATACTCACTATACTAACTAGTATACGCATTAGGACACCCATCATGCTATTGAGCATACTAGGTGCTAACTAGCATAAATGATGTTAATTAGCATACATCTTGTGCTGACTAGCTAAATTTATATGCTAGGTAGAACACAAGGCATGCTAACTAGCATACTCCTTATGCCAACCAGCATACTCCATAGGCTTACTAGCATACCCAGCCCAACTGCTAATTATAGTTAACTAGCATAACCCTTGTCTTAAATAGCATACCCATCATGCTAGTGAGCATACTAGGTGTTAACTAGCATAAGTGGTGTTAACTTGCATACCTTTTGTGTTGACCAACTAACTCTGTATTCTATTTAGAATTGAAGGCCTGCTATCTAGCATACTCTGTATGCTACCTAGCAAACTCCATATGCTAACTAGCATAATCACTTTCTATTGGACAACGTACTTATCATGCAATTGAGCATACTAGGTATGTAACTAGCATACTAGGCTTGTTAACTAGCATACCAGGTATGTTAATTAGCATACATATTGTGTTAACCAACTAGCTCTGTATTCTATTTAGAACCCAAGACATGATAACTATCATACTCCATATGCTAACTAGCATAGTCAATATGCTAACCAACACAGTCCATATGCTAACTAGCAAAAGTTTACAGATCAGTATGCTATTGATCAGCATATACAAGTTACTAAGCACTAGAGACGCAATGCATAAAATGCATAAGTTATGGTACAAGTATTTGATTGATCACCTGAGGCTCGTCTAGGAGGTGCACTGGGTGTTCTGTGTACCTGTTCCTCCCCATCCTCTTTCAATAAACATCCTTCCTATTCGGTGAAATGCGAGTCTCCACTTTCCAAAATGTGTAGACCAATTCTTTAATTTTATCTATGATAGGGCTATGACGGTGTTGCTTGTGACATGCAACCAATGAAAACAATTGACCATCAACATCGGGCTTCACCTATCGTGATCTCGCCTTGTGCAAGGTGCGACAATTGACATTTAGGACCCTGGCAATTTTTGCAATAGGCATGTTTTCCTTTGAATTCAACATCATCTGCAATGTTGCAATCTTCAAAACAACTCCTCATTGGAACCTGGCTGCTTGACGGTAGCTAGTGTGCTGCGGACATTGGAGACAATTGCGGTCTGTACAGCAGCCTCGTCTTGGAAAGACTCATCATGGATCTCGGGGGGTTCACTATATTTAAGACCACTATATCACGTGCGTTTAGGCTCTTTTTCTAAAATCCCTATTTTGTGAATTTTCTAGGAAATATACTGAACCCTTTTCTTTTAAATTCTGTAAATTTTTTTGAGATTTGTAAAAAACATATCCTTATGTAAGTTTTAAGGGATTTAAATACCCTTCAGTTGAGCTCATGTGATAGGTCGCATACTATGTAAGGTGAACCCCCTGGGTCATGGATCGCCTGAACATGCGGATGCTGAGCAACAAGATTCCAGATTTCTAACTTTGCTTCTGTACTAAAACCTTCAGTCCTACTCTTGAAAGCTCTCACAATCTCCGAGGATATTTTCTTTTTCTCCTCATCGTTGAGGGATTGACATTGTCACTCAAATTTCATTTGTTTCTGCTCCCCTTGTTTCCTCTTTCTTACTCTCTCATATTCCCTAATTACAGAAAGAGCTAGATCTTGGGAGTTGTAATTCATTGCATGTAGTGGCTCTCTTCTGCTTTTTCCTGAGAACTGTGGACGTGCATAATATGTTACTTACTTAAAATCACTTAAATGTATAGCTGTCAACAGTTGATGTTGTAATACACACATACTATAAACAAATTCCCTCACAAAACTATAGATGTGATCAACAAAACCAATGACTTCATTTGGAGTGGGTGGGCTACACATAAGATTTGCTTACCATCAAATTACAATACGGCTTCATTTCCAGCATTGGAGCTAGTGGTAATAATGTTGGCTGTTGGTTCTCCATTTTTGTAGGTCTATGTCAGAACAAGAGGGAGAGATCAGCTTTGACAGCTAATCTCTCAGGCAGGATTCCCGGTGCAAGGAACGAACGAGAGAGAGAGAGAGAGAGAGAGAGAGAGAGAGAGAGAGAGAGCAAGACTCAGCAAACCATCTGCTAGTCTGAGAGAGAGAGAGATAGATAGATAGAGAGAGAGAGAAAGAGAGACTCCCCATGTCGTCTTCAGTAACTGAAAACAGAAGCACATGAGGAGGGAAAATAATTTTTTTATGGAACATTTGAAATTCAAAGGACTTGCCCATCCGTTTTCAGTATATGCTAACAAGCACAAGTAACGAGCACTGTCCGGGACAACATATTCAGTGACACGTTAACATGCTTCTACGCGATGGACTCACTCCAACACAGGTAGCACACATGCAAGAGTCGATGCCTGAGATCAAGGTGGCAAGGGAGAAAGGGAAAATCGCTTTCTATAGGGGAGGGAGAGTAGTGGTGTTGGAATAATGCACCACATGATGGTGCAAGACCTATGGGGCCAACCTTAAAATGGCAGCATGAAATTGTAATGGATCAATGAAGTTAGATGTAGACACTTATGTAAAGAGGATCCGCTCTAGGGGCACTCACATATATATTGATAGAGACACTGCAGGATGTAGCAGCAGAGGTATACCCACACACTGAGACTGGGCAATGATGATGTTTTGGGAGCATACCCCAGAATAGCTCTCTCTATTGTTGCTTTGTGGATTTTTGCAAAGCCTTTGATATAGTGCGTAGAGCTAGATTGACGTGTAGATTACAGGAGATGGGGGTACCCAAAGAGTTGATTTGGGGGATCATGGCTCTATACAAGTTAGTGGTAGGGAATGTATGCACTCCAAAGGGGATTTCTAATTTGGTTCACTCCACTATTGAGGTTAAACAGGGCTGCCCGCTAACTCCTACACTATTTGGCATGTATGTGGATGAGGTTGCTAACAAGATTGAGAGGTTCGATGATAGAGGAGCACAATCTGCAGGGACATGGATCCCACTATTGTTATATGCTGATGATATTGTGTTGATCCCACTATTGTTATATGTTGATGATATTGTGTTGATCCCACTATTGCTATATGTTGATGATATTGTGTTGATGCTTTGTACACATTTGCCAACAATAGTGGATTTTCTATTAACCTATGGAAAACCAAGGTTATGGTGTTTAACAGCACACCATAGTGGGTTGGCAGTGATTTTGTGCTTGGATTCATGGTCTTTGCAAATGGGTTTGCATATGGTTATGGCGCATGGTTGATGCCCATTATACATGCATTTTTGCGAGCACTTTTGAGTTCTGGTGAGAGCACTTGAGAGCAATGTTTTTACATTAATCGGGTTTTCGGATTGCAACTCATCTAGCGCTTGTTTATGCACAGTCACTTCGTGGATGTACGTTGAGTGTGGATTGCCATTGTATGTAAGATTGTGGAGCTATTTTGGCATTTCTACTCATTGGCATTGAGTAGTGTTATGGTTTATGGTTTAGAGTCCTCTTTCGGAGACTTTAGCAGTCGAGTTGGACTCCCACTTTGACAAGTTTTGTCAGCTTGGACACAGTTTGGTGTTCTTGTACCCACTCTTGCAGGGAGTGAGGATTGTGTATGCTAGTGTGGCTATAGACTTTGCCAGTCACAAGTTTCATAGGTTTTTTGCAGACTTTTGCAAGTAGTTTCTCTTGTGCGATGCATTTTGAGCTAGTTTTCTTTCTACTTGTGTATATGGTTATGCACCCCGTTATGCACTTTACGCTTGGTTTGGCAATTTGTCCCAGATTGTATGCTGGCAGCTTGCAAATTGTGGAGTTCTTTAATGCATATGTGAGCATTGGTTTTGATGTGTTTGATCATGTTTTCCATGATTGTGTAGTGGTCGAGTTATCTCCCACTTTGTTTCCTTTTTGGCATGGTATATGGTAGAGATTGTACTTGAGGCTTTACTCAATTCACAGGGGAGACTCTGTCAGATTTCTCCCAAGTTTTCTCACCATAGTTTTTTGCCATACACTTATGGTTGCAGACATGTGTGATAGTGAGAGACGAGGGTCTTGCAGTTGCCGGTACTTGCGTTGTTGGCATTGTGGTCACACACATTAGGCACCGTTGTTTCAGAGGTATGAGACAACAGCAAAGATCTATGCGTGATGCAAATACGTCTTTGATACATGTTAGAGAGCCACTTATAGTGGTAGTCTATGCCAGTGATGGTGATGTCATGCTTGCCTCGAGTGTACCTCTTGCAGATATGTCTATAGATAGAACACTTTCTCCACAGTGGTTACTAGATAGCAATGCTACTTTTCACATCACACCATGTCGTGAGTGGTTCAGCACATTTTCTAGCGAGAGACTTGGTGTGTGCAACTTGCTGATGGTTCAGCATCATGTGACATAGAGGGTGCAAGAGATGTTTGTTTGTCTTTGCCCATTGGTGCATTATATATGCTATGGCAAGTGCGTTATGTTCCTTGGCTGAGATAGAGCTGATCTCAATGAGATAATTAGAAAACTTTGGTTGTCAGATACTACTTAGAGAGAAGTCTTTTTAGATGCATTGTGGTTCATTAGTGATTGCCAAAGGAGCCCACAACAGCTTGGTATATCCTATGCATGTGTCTGAGGTACGAGATAGCATAGTCTCAATTTTGTTGCTGGCATGATTTGAGCGAGAGATGAGACGTGTCTCTTCATGGGTGAGCTCCACCATGCTCACGAGACAAAGCATTTAGCTATGTAGGATGTGTCAGTAGACTCTGTAGAGACATAGGTAGAGCGGCAGTGCTCTAGTGAGACACAACAAGTGTTGTCAGAGTTTCTGCAGGCAGAGGTACAACATGTATGCTTCCTAAAGACACAAACAGAGATGATAGACATAAAGTTCTTTGATATGCTCATGCTAGAGGCTGATGAGTTGATTCCAGGGCACACAATTCTACCTATGGATGAGAGAGATGTAGCCATCCCAATGTCAACATTGACACATCCATACATGATCGGTAGTCATGATGATGTAGTGATTGCAGATAGTGCAGGGGAGGCGAGTACAGCCTCGTTTGCACAGATTTTGTCAGCATTCAGGTATCTCATGTTTGACTTGTTAGTGTCGAGGCCCGATCTAGTAGCTGTAGTGGGAGCATTTGCAATAGGGGTTGTCAGTCGTGCAATGATTGACACGAGCATGATGCATAATGGAGTTTTGTATACCATACAAAATTGTGTGTGTGTGTCTGCAAGATTTACATGCAGGCTCTAGCGTAGGTACGCACGCTCGCCTACCATGAGAGTCGATACGAATGCATGTAGATCGACTGAGCGAGCCAGTGGGTGTAGGTTGAGAGAGTCTCTCACCTGTTTTCTTATACATACTAGTAATTTAGCTAGTAGGACCCACTTATCGGCACATTCGCCTTTGAGTGGGAGATTGTTGGGGTATAGGTGTTTGTGCCTTTCCCGGCTGCCCAGGCTATGGACACCCGTCCACTGATACCTTATTCTTATGTACATATACAAAGAATAACAGGCAGCTCATAGTAGAGTCTTGCTCCACCCACACATTGTGTACTCTCTCTCCTTATCTCCCTCCTACACGCACACCGCACCATACACACACACATCCGTGCACACACAGTCTTCAATATCTCTCTCAAATAGTGATGTTGGTAAATGTGATATCCATCAAATACAATAAGTACTTGTGTGTGGAGGTAATTTGAAACACAAGGCAATAGAAGTGAGAGGAATCCTCATAAACCTTGCTCCACACTGACTAAATTGAATTCCTTGAGTTCTTAAGCCATGTTAAACACAGTGTGAATGGAGCATGTGCTAAAGAATGATCCCCACCTTGTAGGCATATGATTTGTTTTAAGGGAATATAATACCCAAAGTGGACCCTTAATTCCAAAAACTAACACAAATAAGGAAAATTAGCAAAGAAAATACTTTGTACATAACCACTAGTGCTTCTCATAATTGCTACCCTATAGCTATGCATGATCATGTCACTTGCATTAAGAGAAATTGTGCAATACTAGCATTTATGAAACACCTTGTTCTATAAAACATGCATTAATAGAGTGCACAAAAATCTTGAGGGAATCGTGCTAGTATGATTATCTTGAAGGAACCCTTGGTCTTGTCTTGTCCATGAACCCATGGTCTTGTCTTGGCAACCTGAAACCCTTGGTCGGCTTTGCCCGTGTTATAGGCAACTCAAAGGTCACACAGATACAAAATGATACTACTTAACCCACTCAGTAGATGGGGACCATTGTAAGCTTTCTTGCTACTAGTAGAGATTACAAACAAATCAATAAAGTGAGCTTACTTACTACCATGTGACAATTTAGAACTTATTTCCTTGAAAGCACAAGTGTGAAGCATCAAGTAAGTGAACATTGAATGAGTGAAGTGTCATTCACAAGCTTGGTTATACACAAGCTATACTGCGCCTATAGATACAACCAATGCTATAGACTAAACACAATAGATTCTCTCAAGTTGGAATCTAGATCATTAAAGAAATCATATCATGCCATTGAAAGAAGAGAAAGATTCTCAATACCCAAAAGAAACTAGTGGTACAATGTTTTCCCCAAATATACCTTGCATAAACATAAGGGATAGGCCATGCATGTTTTCCATAGAAGAAATCGTTGTCAGTAAGATGTGTAGCACACTAAGTGCATACATGTGTAGCTCAAAGAATGATCTCGACACTAAACAACTCAAAGAGATGCAAAATTTGATAAAATTGAGCAAAATAAACGGGAGAGTGTGTTGCCCTCTTGTGGATCAAAGAGAAGTTCATAACTTGACTACATTTAAGATGGGATCTACCATTTTCAAATACTAGGACACAATTGTTAAGTACTAGTTTGACACTAATTAATATCACACATGTTAATAACAAGTAGTGATGAAGGACATGTCAAAATGCCTTGCATATAGTGAGAAACATGCTATAGCTTTTGACTCAACTTGAAGTAAGATGAATGTTCCCACATGCTGCTTAGTGCATGCACTTTGTGAATAGAGACTACTTGAAGTAGAATTGACCTTGTCGATCATCAAACTATCATCGATAGAGTATATTGTATCATACAAGAAGTGTAAAAGGTGCTTGTCTGGAATTAAGTCCAGTTATTATTGGCACACCTTGAATGCAACTCATAAAAAACAGACTAATAGGCCCATGGCTACAATGGTGATGTCAATAGCATTAGCCAATATCTTTAAGTGCTTTGCACTACCAATAACTGGTGATGATACAATTAAGTACAATTTGACCTTGTCATACATAAGATGTGAATGTGTATCTCAATAATGCCTACTCCCTGGAACATCTTATATGGATAGCCCTGCTAAGTTTGGCAAGTTTGGGTTGTTTCTTTGTAAAACAAACTCAAGATCTAGTTCAAAAGAAATAAACTCAATAAACCCCCAACCTTGTAGCCCCAACTATGGGTGCTACCATCTATGTGTAGACTCCTTGGCCAAAGCACTCTAGAAACAACCATCTCATACATGATAAAATAACTAAAAGTTTGGTTCACCTCCATGAGCACCTTGTGCATAACCCAAACTAACAAGAACCCCCGGGGCAGTCACTTATCAAAAGACCCCTATATCACGTGTGTTCAAGAGGTAATTAATAATACCCCAAAATACATACTATACTTACACTGTGAGACTATTTAAAAAACCCCCACCCCCCTCTGTATGTATACATGTTTATACATTTTGGTCTTTTAATAATCCTCTCCGGTTAACTCATGTGATATCATACACATTCTAAAAATTGACCGCCCCGGGCAAGAACCTTGTCTTCTTTGTGACACTACTTAGAAGGATTGCTTTGTTTGAATGCTTATGAAAACATGAGCTAATAAACTAAAAATACCAAATATTTGTAGATTCCACAGCACCCTTTAAAACCCTAAACACTCAAAAACTCCTCTCAAGATAGGATAATCAACTCATAATTAAAAAGCTTGGTTGTCTCGGTTCTTTGATTGGAATACCTGAGGAGACCTTGACTTACTCTAACCAATTAGAGTACTCAAGCCATGCTTACCAAAATTTTGTGGCCTTCAATTGGAAAGTTTGAAAAGACCTTACCTTCATTCAACAAGCATAATAAAAACCCTAACCCGTTGGTTTGTCAAAGTCTACCCTTTGTAAACTATCAAGGGTTGTTTTCATCATCAACCTCATCCGCAGTCTTGCTCCTCAAGGATTTGTGGCCACCTTCTTGCTTGGCTGTGATTCAAAATTCTCCCCTGATCGAGGTTTCAAAATATTTACAAATCTTGTGGAAAGAAATGAATTGGGACATGGAATGAAGAAGTCTAAGCTTTGAGACCATGCAACTCTACGTGCACGAATCCCAAACAAAGGACAAAATCCTACCACCCCTAGTTGGCATACAATCACCTAACAAACCTACAAAATCAATCAAAAAAGTGCTTTAGCATCCATTAAAAAGGATCACATTGAAATTGGTTTCCTTGGGCGTGGAAAGGAACCCGAAATAAGGTGGGGTGTTTCCTTGGCCATGGGAAGGATCCCCAAATAAGGTGGGGGGTGACCAAAATAGGGTGCCCACTTTCTAAACTATGAACTCCAATTTGAAGGTGAGAGATGGCAAATGCACAATGCACAAAGAGAGAGAGAGAGAGAGAGAGAGAGAGAGAGAGAGAGAGAGAGCAATTCATGGTGGTCCATTGAGGCCGTGGCAGATGTAGCAATAGAAGCAAAAATGGTGCATAATAGTGGGGCACTCCCCTTTCGAACCAGAAGTGCAACAATCAGCCAACCTTCCCCTGTCCTCTTCCTCGATGCAGGGATGCATTCTTGCATTGCTTCGTTGCCATAGCTTGTGTGTGTGTGTGTGTGTGTGTGTGTGTGTGTGTGTGTGTGTGTGTGTGTGTGTGTGTGTGTGTGTGTGTGTGTGTGTGTGTGTGTGTGTGTGTGTGTGTGTGAGAGAGAGAGAGAGAGAGAGAGAGAGATAGATAGATAGAGATAGATAGTTCTATTATCGTCCTGGGAGGTCAAATATGACCTATGGGACCAAATGAACATGTCACGTGGTGTGAGTGGAGTTCATAAGTGACTCTCGATGCTCAAAAATGGCTGAAATGAGCGTCGCAATAGAGAGTCCACATCGTGGTTGGGAGAGGAAGGTATGTAGGGAGAGCTCATGGCTGAATATATGGGGAAAAGAGGACCTAATGTGGTCAAAAGCTGAGCACTCAAGTAGTGTGTGGTACTCACTCTCTCGCACTTGACGAGGGCATAAGGTGCAAAGTCGATGACACTCCTCGCCAGTGCCCCAACGTCCTGTCTCGCAGCATAGAGAACCAGCGTAGAGAGAGAGAGAGAGAGAGAGAGAGAGAGAGAGAGAGAGAGAGAGAGAGAGAGAGAGAGAGAGAGAGAGAGAGAGAGAGAGAGAGAGAGAGAGAGAGAGAGAGAGCACGCACATGCAAGGCCAAACTCCACAACCTCCCCTCCTTTCCGTGAGCTCTAATGCCAATGCAAGGTGAAAGGAACTAGGGAATGCTCATCTCCACACAATCATATCCCTTTATAGGCCTGTAGCACACATTTAGGATCCCCAAAATTGCATGTCTAGCAGATCTTGCCTAGGGTCCGTGCCCCTTGGTCTTATGCTTATCTTCGCAAGCAGGCATGTCTAGCAGATCTTGCCTAGGGTCCGTGCCCCTTTGTCTTATTCTTGTCTTTGCAATCTTTGACCTCTACTAAGATATCCAAAGTCTCTTGCGATAGAACCACAATTTTGAGAATGCCTTGGAGGTGTTTGCCTTTCTTACAAACTATCTACTAAGCCTTGCTCTTTGCAAGATGCCTTGCATGGCTTTTGCATAGGCGTTCTTTGCTTTGCCTTGCACTAACTATATATGGAGCATTGCTCCTTGAATTTGAGAACTTTACATGATGCCTTGCATTAGATTTCTTGGCTTTGTTAGCTTTGAAAGCCTTGCACAATTTCTTAACAAGCATTGCTCAATTAGCTTTTCTTGAATTTTGAACAAACCTTTCCCCTTCAAGAGCCTTGCATTGTTTCTCAATGAGCATTGCTCCTTGTACTGCAAGTCGTGCTTGTTGATCACTAAATTAGTAAATAAAAGTGCGATTTAAAACCGCTTGAGAGAAAGGGTTACAAGCCGTGCTTATAAAGAATC
This sequence comes from Adiantum capillus-veneris, assembly GCF_014529385.1. NCBI lineage: Eukaryota > Viridiplantae > Streptophyta > Polypodiopsida > Polypodiales > Pteridaceae > Adiantum > Adiantum capillus-veneris. The sequence continues at coordinate 58,664,875 of NC_140958.1, forward strand.
AAGCATCACTTGATATCCTCCATGCTTGTAAAGAATCAAGCATCACTCGATATCCTCCATGCTTGTAAAGAATCAACCTTAAGCCTTGCTCAAACCTCCTTAGATAGTGACACATGTATGATAAAAACCTCGTCAAGATTTTATGGCTCCTCACCCTGCTTGAAAACCATGGTTTGCTCTAGATTAAACTCCACATCAACATTAACACATGAACTTTGTGAGTCACAGCTTGCACACCAAGAGACCCTCTTTGGTTGCTCCTCATGTGGGAACGTCCTCTCAAGCCGTGCTTGTTTGTGGTCTACCAAATTCAGATGCAAATCTTTGATTACACCTACCGCTCTTCAAAAGCCATTCTAGATCAATTCTCCGCTCACCGACTGAACTTGCATGCAAAACTTGAGCCATGAGGGGATTTAGAAGCTTTGCATGAACTTGGCAACATCAATCTTCTCTGTCAAAACTGTGAAAAGCCAAAACTGTGCTTTTTGACCAACTATCAATGTGCATGGAATAACTCAAAATCAATGTAAAATTCAAGAAAAATTTCTTCCACAAAGTTGGAGACCACGGGAAATCTGATCAGGTGAGTGGGCAAATTATGAGAATTGACATGGATATTTAGAAAATAGAGAATGTTTGATTTAGAATCTTGAGAGGATCTACAAATTAGATAGAGAGACCTTCTCCTCCTTCTTCTGCCATATCTACCACTGAAAGGATAGGGGGACCAATGCATGCAACCCCTAGCTCTATCTTTGGGAGACTCCTTTACTACATGCCTATAGTTGGCCTTGACTAAGGGTCGTGCCTCCTGGTCCTACCCTTGTCCTAACAAATATATTGGGCAATGGACATCTCCTAGTGTGTGTTTTATGATATGCTCGATGGTATGGTGCCGATACTTTCTTGAGAATGCCTCAATGATAATAAAAGTTTGTTAATGTTGGGCCAATTTCTCCTTCAAACATGGTAATCCCAATTGATGTATCTCTTGCAAATGTGGATTTTGTTGAGCGCAGTTGTACTTAGACCTTCTTTAGTCCACTATGCAAAAGGAAATGAGCCTCATGGCAGAGACTAGCTATCTCATATGATGGATGAGCACTTGCAATGGCAATAGAATAAGGGAAGAGTGGTGCTAAAGTGCTTTGCTTCATATTTCTATTTAGTGGGTAGATACGGATTGGAGGGAGAAACCATATTCATGAGCCTTCCACATTGCCCTTCCTTCTCTCACATGACCCTATGTCCATAATCCACACATTCCAAAATCTATCCATGCATGTGTACACACACACACAACATACTCCAAATCTTCATTGATATCCCATTGCATCTTGGACCTCCTTCAATCAATCCCTTGCCCACCAAGTGCCACTCTCTCTCTCTCTCTCTCTCTCTCTCTCTCTCTCTCTCTCTCTCTCTCTCTCTCTCTCTCTCTCTCTCTCTCTCACACACACACACACACACACACACACACACACACACACACACACATTGTGGGACTTGAATCTGCATAAGCAATGAGATTCCTTGCAAACAAGGTGAGGTAGCTGCTATGAGAGAGCACATGCAAAGCATGTGCATGCACCAAAATTTCCCATAGGCTTGGGTAGGTTTGTAGCTTGTGTGGTAGGTGTGAGGATTAGATCCACTCATCACATTTTATGCTCACTCTGTATAATATGTTCAAAGTGACCTGACCTTTGATTCCTCAAATGGCTTTGATGTCTGTATAGCTTAAGAAATTATAGAAACTAGTTTTCCTTCATAGCATCAATATGGAAATGGTGTGGATTCAAAAGGTGGACTAGTGTTGTATCTTTCACCTCATTTCATAGCTTATTCTTAAGGCTTTGTAGCATCTCTCCTCAAAGCTTCTCTTGTAAGCTCTATGAAACCACACAATTCGAATTTGGAGTTACATTACGTGTGAAGGAGAAGGATTTGCAAATGTGTGAAGGAGAAGAATTTGCAAATGATAATCTCTAAAAATGGAAAGAAATGCATTTCTTGCACAAGGATGCTTGTGACCATTATATAAAAAAAGTAAATACCATGCATCAAATGGTGTGGAGTTTGTTGGGGTGTGTGACACATCCGCACCACCAACTAGCAAAACTCCCCTCTATTTTGGAAGCCTACATCTAACATCATCGCTTACACCACTAGATGCTCTCTCCCTACTCCTATAAAAGAATCCCTAGCTACACACTTTATACCCAAGCATTTGCACCATCATTTGAACCACTTTGTATCCACCATTTGCATCTGTTATCATCAATCAAATCCATGTTTTGCTATTTCTCTCAAGAAGTATCTTTTTGATGCATTGGTGACACCGGTTCTTCTTTATGGAGTTGAAGTGTGGGGTGGGAGCATCTCAAAGTCTACTTGGAAAGAGTTTGAGAATGTCCAAAAGCGTTTTCTTACAAACTTTCTCCAAGTTAAGACACAAACACCATATATGCTCCTACTTCTTGAGTCGGGATCTCTTCCAATTGAGGTTATGGGCATGGAAAGGGTTGTGGAGTACATGATAAAGATGCGTCAAAACCCCTCACATCGACTTCCTACAATTGCATGGGAAGCAAGCAAAAAAGTTCAAAAGACGCATAAAAGCAAGATCTTGCGCACGGGATGGATGCAATACATAAAGAAGTGGTTTGGGAGATGGGATGCATTACACTTGCTACATGATGCTTCAATTGACTCTCAAGTGAATGAAGCTTTTCTACAACGCCAATGTATTACGGCTTGGGAGAAATCCGGTGGGTCACGCTTCATACATTACACCACCTATATTGCCCCCAACTACAAAACCATGTTCTTCGCTGAGAGAGGAAACCGTACTCACACTTACATGCTTGAGCCTATTCCCTTGTCCGCGATACGCACTATCGCAGCAATTCGGCTTAGCTCCCATTTCCTTCGATGCGAGATAGGGCGTTGGGGCAATGGAGAAGAGTCAAATCGATTGTGCACATTATGCTCACTGCAAGTTCGAGAGTCTGAGTACCACACACTACTAGAGTGCTCAGCTTTTGATCACATCCGAACTTGCTTCTCTCACATTTTCAGCCATAACTTAGACCTACACACTTTCCTCTCCCAGCCAAAGTGTGGGCTCTCCATTGCGACTCTCATCACTACAATTTTGGAGCATCGAGAGTCACTCATCAGCCATACACATACTACATCACATGTAACTTTGGTCCCATAGGTCATATTTGACCTCTGAGGACAATAATAAAATCTATCTATCTCTCTCTCTCTCTCTCTCTCTCTCTCTCTCTCTCTCTCTCTCTCTCTCTCTCTCTCTCTCTCTCTCTCTCTCTCTCTCTCTCTCTCATCTTTTATGATTAATAAACTAACCTCACCATGAATGGCTCACTCGCATTTCCGCCATAACCAATCCCTTTTCGTGCGGTTTTAAAGCCGATGGTTCACACCTAGAGGCATTCATCATTTGACCTCCAACATCGAAAGAAGCACCATTTAATTTTGATCTACCACCTAGTTTCCTATTCTCTAGCGGAGGTGTATTTTGGCCTATACCCTACTGTTAAATTCTCTAAGGAAAGACGTTTGATCCTACACCTAGTAGCAAAATCTATCTAGAGGATGATTGACTTTGATCCTCACCCTGTTGCTAAATTCTCCAGGGGAGGATACTTTGGGTGCTACTTTGACACACATGGGGAGGCTTGTTGGGGTGTGTGACACATCCTCACCTCCAACTAGTGGAAACCCCCTCTACTTTGGAAGCTTACTTCTGACATTATTGCTTATGCCACTAGATGCTCTCTCCTACTTAGCAACACACTTTATATCCAAGCATTTTTCCCATCCATTGAACCTTTTTGTATCCACCATTTGCATGTAGTTTATCATCAATCAAACACATGTTTTTCTATTTTTATTAGTGTCAATCTCTGTCTCTCTCTCTCTCTCTCTCTCTCTCTCTCTCTCTCTCTCTCTCTCTCTCTCTCTCTATAATAGCTTAAGACTAATACACTAACCTCACCATGAACAGCTCACTAGCTTTTCCTCCATAACCAATTCCTTTCAAAGTTGGCACCGTCTTGCACATTGATAATAATATCGTAGGGAATGTGCCATTCCCTCATCACTTTTATCCCCTCCAGTGTTGGAGGGGGGCTTATGCTTCTCCTCTAATGTTAGAGGGTCTTTTTTCTTTTGAAAATTATAGTCACATGTAGAGTAAGTCATCACCTTTAAGCTTATGTCGTATGATGAGCTTCTTGTTGTTATGGATGCCATGCCATGTTTGCTTCCTTTTCCTTAATCCAACACACTGTTTTCCATTTTTGGACCAGAACCTCTGACATCAAGTGGCCCCATACAAGTTTTCCATTTAGCTGGCTATCATGAATGGGATGCTTTCTTGCTCCTCTATACGAGTTAGAATGGAAAGAGCCTTGTAGAGTTTTGGCCATCTTTCAAGCTTTGTAGTAGGTATGGTGTTTTGGGTGCATCTCCTCATATCCCCACACTTTAGGACGTGAAGAGCCTCGTTGATGCTCTTTGCCTTTAGCATGCCATCTATGAGAATGATGTAGGTGACTTTGTTAAGGGTGCTTCCACTCTTCTCCATTTGAGTCAGCATGACAAGAGCCATATCAACTTCTGTGGTCTTCAACATGTCATTTATAGGCTATTCTGGGTGAGGATGTCTGGGGTACATCCCCTCTCCTCCATCTAAGTGATGATGGAAAGAACCTTCTTGAATTACCTAGCTACAGACAATCTCAAAGTGTACTGGTCTCACAATTTTGAACATGAGATTATAGCCCATCTTCACATTTTTTAACTCATATTCAATGTGATTTGCAACAAATGACGAGAGTTTGCATAGGAAAGCTTTGAGACTTTTTTTTGCAAATACAAGCTTGTGATTTAATAAAAATTCTAGTTGGCTTCCTTGGGGCATCTATCATGCTGCTACACATATCGTCGTTTTGGGTGCTTTTCCTATTCTCCATTAGAGTCAGTATTGCAAGAGCCTTGTTGATTTTCTTTGCCTCTAACAGGCAATCTATTAGGCTAGTCTAGGCCACCATTTTTGAGGTGCATCCCGTCTTCTCCACTCGAGTCAATATGACAAATATTCCTTGTCTTTTAAACAACCATCTATCAAGCTGGTGTAGGTGAAACTAGTTGGAATGCTTCCAATCTTCACCTTATAAGTCAATATGGTAAGAGCTATATCAAATTCCTTAGCCTTTAGCATGTCATCCAAAAAGATCTCATGGGTGACATTGTCTAGGGTGCATCCTCTCTCCTCTATCTAAGTCATGTTGTTAAGGACCTTGGCAACTTCTCTCATCTTAGACAATCTTCGAGTGCATGCCATCCAATAGGCTATTGTGGGTAACGTTGTCTAATGGTGCATCCTCTCTCCTCCATCTAAGTCACAATGGTAAGAACCTTGTCCATTTTCCTTGGCTCAGACAATTTGGTCTCATGGTCCTAAACCAGGCTCGTGTAGGTGACCATGTTTGGGGTGCATCAACTCTTCTTCATATCAGTTAGGATAGCAAGACTGCCTAGCATGTACAAGGATTTTTATTAGGCTATTGAAGGTGATGGTGTCTCGGTTGCATCCCTTCACTCTACCTGAGTTAGAATAGCGATAACGGTTGTCGACTTTCTTCGACCTTAATACGCCATCTATCAAGCTGATGTAGGAAGACTTCTAAGGGCATGAAAATGTGATTGCATTTAGAGAAATGCCTTCATTCAACATCTATCAAAAATATCCCAAAGCTTTCTTGCCAAAACCATGCTAAGGAAAATCCTACAATCAACCCGCTCCAAGAGACTACTTTTTGGTCAAGAAACTATTCAAGAACTTTTTGTACTATCAAAAGGACACCGTATACACACTTGTCGAGCAAAGCACCATCAAGCAAGACATGTTTCTATGAAAACCCTAGAATGGCAATTCATTGTGAATTCTCTCACCCATGGCAATGTCTTGCATGATGGCATAGGCCTTCAAGGCACAACCATAGGTGATTCCATTTGGAAACAATGCCCTCACATTGCCACTACTAGAAACAACCTAGAGCTTCTTTGTCATACTCACGCAAGCATATCTTGCAACCAACCTATCCAAGAGATGACATTTCATACAAAAAGCTCATGAAGAACTATCCATTGTCTCATGAGGATCCCACATTTTCTATATATGCCAACCAAAAGAGTTCCAAGCAAGACATGTTTTTGCCACAACCCCAACCTAGAAATGCCATCAAGAAGTCTCTCACCCATGTCAATGTCTTGCAGAATGCTGCACTCCGTCAAGGCCTAAGCATAGGTGACTGCATTTGAAAACAAGCCTCAGTTTGCGTCTTTAATTGTAGTGATCTCTTCCCATGTGCCAACGTGTTTTTACCTCATACTATCAAAGGGATTTGGCCCTCTTCTAGTGACTTTAAGTATTGATAACACTAGCAAAAGTGATTGTAGTTGATGATGTGCCCTCTTGTTACATAGTCCAGAGCTTGCTTGTCCAAGCATATCCTTCTACAAGTATATTCCAAGGGATTTTGTATGAAGAGAACCTTTACTTAGCAATTACTAAAAACAACCTAGAGCTTCCTTTTTACGACTATGTTGGACACATCTTGCAGTCAACACGCTTCAAAGGAGAACATTCTAGGTAGAAAGCTCATTTTGAGCATTCCTAAGGACACCACCTTTTCTGCGACAACCCATGACTAGCAATCTCACTGTGAATTCTCTCGCCCATGTGGAAGTCTTGCTTAGAAAAACCTGGATCTACTACATAGTAGATTCCATGAATGGCTAAAGATGCTTCTACAATGTTGGTTGGCAACCACCATTCCTTATTCTTGGTGGTGTTGGGTCAAATATTCTTGTCCACATTTCACAAGGAATGGCACTATAAATTGGGAGCATAATCAACTCTAAAACATTGGGACCCAACTTTTTGACAATAACCTCATAGCTGTTAGTGTCAATTACGAGGGTGAGGTATATCAATCCCTTTCTTTGGAAGTCGCAAAATTTGTGTAGTTGCAATCATAATAACATCCTTCCCACATAAATTCTTCTCCAACTTTTGGATGAGATGGGAGTGATTATTTTTTTTTGAAGGCTTTGTAGAGCATGTAAGGCTAATGGATGATAGTAGCCTTCTCACATGTTACTCTTAAACACATGGTTTATGTTCTTAGATAAAAGAGAGCCTGAGCAATGAATTCCTCAAAATCATAAGGCTACATCCCCTTCTCCTTGCGGTGCTTCCTCCAAGCAACATATATGGCGACGGATCGTGCAATTCTATGTGCATACATCATAAGTGTTCCGTTGCCATCTCAGCAATGTCTATGCCAATACGAGCTAGACCATGAGGAATCGTGGGAGCTCGTAGAAGAAGGGAGGCATAAGCGGTTCCTTCTTCCCCCTCCCCTCTGTCTCTCTCGTTAATTAGTTAGCTTCTGTCTATAGATAGCAAGGGATTTTTCAATGCTACTTCTACAAACCAATGATAACTCCCCAAGTGACATGCCTTAGATTGTTCCATTGTTCAAATTGCTCTTATACAATCAAAATAAATATTGGCCGTCCACGCGAATGTCGCGTTGCCTATAACACGTGCATTCATGAATTTGAATCACTTCCTTAAGAGAGCTCTTCCATGCTACACCAATAGTGTTTAGAATGAAGAAAGCCAATCTGGCTTGTGTTCTTGGAAGCACTGATCCCAATCGGAGGGAGAGAGAGAGAGAGAGAGAGAGAGAGAGAGAGAGAGAGAGAGAGAGAGAGAGAGAGAGAGAGAGAGAGCGCTAAATGGAGGCAAAAGAGTCGCATAATAAGTATAAGAGGGCTATCACATCTAGTAGACAATGAGGAGGACCCTCCAAATTTTGGAGGCCATGCAAGGCTTCAAGTGTAGTCCCATACAACATATAAGAATCGATCAAACTAAAATGGCATAAAGAAAAAGCGGCTTGCTTATGAGAAAAATATAAAGTTTTGGGACTTGCAATCGGCTACTCCATGTTGTAGAGGCGCTTCTCAAATTTAGAGTGTGGTTCTACCACCCTCTATCCTATCGGCGTTGTCAAGATGCACACATGAGAAGGTGCATAACAATCAAGTCTATGGGCATGCACAATGAACCAAGAAGAGCCTCATAAAGGCACTTTTATCTGGCTTATGTGAAGGCCATTTAACTTTGCCAAATTGGCAGAGTTCGGATGGCTTGGGCTTTGTTAAGCCTCACAACAAGCCAATCAAGGCCGGAAGGTTGGGTCTCATGACACTTTTCAAGTGGAATCATTGTTTTTCAAGAGTTGGGGACGATGGGATCGGTTCTCCACTGTCCGATCCTAGATGTAATCCAAAGTGAACACCAACTAAACTCCATTAAAGCGAACGTCTTGTGAACTTATTGTGAACACTATGTGAGCTACAAAATACCACGTGAACACATTTCTTCCAAAGTGAACATGATGTGAATACATTCATTACAAAGTAAACGCCATGTGAACTCCATTCTAACATTTTTACCATATTATTTTATACTCCCGCTCTCATAGGTTAATGGTTAGGTAGGTGACTTGTGAATGAAACACGATGGGTTCGAGGCATCAAAACATAATTGTGTTTCATAAAAGTGAGCATGATGTGAATACATTCATTACAAAGTGAACGCCATATGAACTCCATTCTAACATTTTTACCATATTATTTTATACTCCCGCTCTCATAGGTTAATGGTTAGGTAGGTGACTTGTGAATGAAACACGATGGGTTCGAGTCATCAATTATATTACCACACATATTAGCTTCAATTAAATAAAATCCTATTAAGCAGGGCGATCCCCCCCGCATATTCCTCCCTCCTTTCCACGAGAGAGAGAGAGAGAGAGAGAGAGAGAGAGAGAGAGAGAGAGAGAGAGAGAGAGAGAGAGATCCGTCTGTCTCGTCCTCTCTTGCAGGGTAGTCCCCATGGGCTCAACAGTGAGCGTCTGTGTGAAATAGAGAGGGACGAAGCGGTGTGTTGGTTCGTTGAGAGGTACACCGAGGGGGGCGTGGGGGCTCAAACACAGAAAGATTTCTAGAAGCACCCGAGAAGAGAGAGAGAGAGAGAGAGAGAGAGAGAGAGAGAGAGAGAGAGAAACGTGGACGTCAAGCATGTGAAAGTGCGTGCATTCACACCCCCAAAAAAATTTGCATCTCCTCGTATTCTCTACTTTTCCGACTTTTCTTAAATCGACCAGTAGGTGCTCTCAATTTTGGAAAATGTCCAAATAGCACGAATCTTAGGGGATACTGTGAAATATTGTGAACTCGGCTCATGAACTCGGCTCAACCTGCCTTCTTTTCGGCTGCTCCATTCCTTTATATCTTATTTGCTATACATGGCAAGAGCTTACAAGGGAAATCCAAGAAGTGCAACCTACTGGCTCCTAACTACTAACTAATTGGCTGTGTGTTGCCAGCTAGTGATCCTGTCACACCTCCCCCCCCACGAAGAAAGGTTTCTTCGAAGAAATACGGCTTCATTCGAATGACATGGGCTGTGGTCAAGGACTGGTTGCTATCCCTCTGTAGTAGATATGTATTCTCCCTCATGCAGTGGAGAACCGTATATGGGCCAATCCATCTGTGCATGAATGATTTGGCAAGGCCAAGTTGTCTGATGGGATAATACAAGCTAACCTTTTCACGGTCTTTGTATTCCTTGGGGTGTCGGTCAGTGTCATACCACTTTTTTTGGCGTATTTGGGCTTGAATCAGGTTGTTCTTAATGGCCATTCTTAGGAGGGGTTGAGTTCTAGAGAGGAATGCTATCCAATCAACTGCATCCTGCCTATTGGCTGAATATCAATTGTGGCAAGATCAGTGGGAAAGGTGGGGTCGCGGCCATACAAAGCTTTGAAAGGGCTTACCCGGTTGAAGCTTGCACAGAAGTGTTGTAAGCATGGATTACAAAGGGTAGTGTTTGATCCCAATGTTGCTGGAGAGGATCAATGTAGGCTGCCAGCATCTGTTTGATAGTTTTTTTTAAGCGCTCAGTTAGCCCGTTGCTTTGAGGATGGTATGGGGAAGTAAAGACATGGGTGACGCCTAAGCATCGGGAGATAACCTGCATGACTTCGCCTTTGAACTGAGGGCCTTGATCTGACAATAGTTGCCGGGAGCAACTATGACGAAATATGAAGTTATGGAGAAGGGCTAAGGCGACAGTAGCTGATTTGGAGTCTGGGAGAGCTTGAGCTTCACACCATCGGGTTAGATAATCTGTCATGACCAGCACAAATTTGTTGCCTGTACAGAAGTGGGGAATGGACTCATGAGGTCCCAGCCAATCATTTCAAAAGGTTCATTTACTGCAATCGGCATGAGGAGACCTGGTTTCTGATTGGATGACTTAAGCTGTTGACAGATAAGACACTATTGCAATTTTTGTGAGACTGTTTGTCGCATTTGAGGCCAATAATGTTTGAGGCGCAGATTGTTTAGTACCTTGTGAAAACTGAGATGACCAAACAGGGGATGCTTGTGGTAATACTCCATAATGATGATGTAGACTTTCCGGTACATAGAGTCGTGGGGGGTGACCTGCCTGTACATAGTAGACCATACCATCAATCAAAAGAAACTTTTTGTGAAACTGATGTGGTGTAGAGGATCTGAGATGATGGATAATGTTTTGAATCGTAGGGTCCTTTTGCTGCAAGGAACGAAGAGTGTTGAGATCAATGGGTTGGGACGGGGTGTGTTGCTGGGTATTCTGAGTGTGCACTGTGGGGTGTCCTAGACAGGCTATCAACGATGTAGTTGGTCGATCCTTTCCTATAGCTGATTGTGAACTGATATTCTTGAAGTGTGAGGGCCCACCTAAGAAGTCACTCTAGAGGGTGTGATTTCTGTAGAAGGGGGATAATGGGCTGGTGATCAGTTTCGACAGTGACAGTAGTTCCCTGCAGATAGGGGTGAAATTTGGTAAAAGCCGAGACCACTGCTAAGAGTTCTTTCTCCATTGTGGAGTAGTTAAGCTCTCGTTTTGTAAGGTCCCTGCTAATAAAAGTTATTAGCTGCCATCGTCCATGGTCATCTTGCTGAAGTAGAGCAGCTCCCAAACCTGAATTAGAGGCATCCGTCTATAATAAAAAGGGTTTGTGAAAGTCCGAGTGAGCTAACATGGCAGATTTTTGGATAGCCACTTTCAATTGGTCAAAGCTTTGCTGGCACTCAGGATTCCACCTAAAATGAGCTCCCTTCTTTAAAAGTTCTCTCAGAGGTTGCGTGATCTGGGCAAGATGGGGAACGAATATTAGAGAGAAGGTGGCCATGCCCAAAACGCTTTGAAGGGTTTTAACATTGGTGGGGGTTGAGTAGGAGGATATGGCCAGGACTTTGGCTGGATCTACCTGTGCCCCTTGAGCTGAGATTACATACCCTAGAAATTTGAGCTTGGTGGAGCCCATTTACATTTGCGCAACTGTAGACGAAGATTAAACTTCTGAATTCGACTGAGGACTTCTTGTAGTATCACTAGGTGCTCTGGCCAGGTTTTAGTGTGCACGAGAATGTCATCTAGATAGACGGCAACCAGCTTTTGTTGTATCAGATCAACAAAGATAGAATTAGCTATCCTTTGGAATGTGCTACCAGAATCTGATAGGCCAAATGGCATCCTAGTGAACTGATATAGGCCCTTAGGAGTACGGAAGGCTGTCTTATGTGCATCTTCTGGATTGAGTAGAATTTGCCAGTACCCAGATGCAAGATCCAAAGATGTGAAGTAGCACGATTGTCCTAATTGATCCAACAAGTCATCCAGACGGGGTAATGGATAGACTTCATGCTGGGTCACCTTATTAACATACCTGAAATTGTACCATCATCCTTGCGAACCAGATGAGGCTCAGATGCCCAATCGCTATGTGAAGGAATAATCACGCCTTGTCGAAACATATCTTCTATAGTGTGATTTATATGATCCACCTCAGCTAGAGACCTTCTTCTTATAGGGGTTTTGACAGGGGATGCATTGCCTGTGCAGATAGAATGAGTGATGGGAAGATTGATTGTAGATGATGTGCTGGTTTTAAGAAAAAGGGAAGGAAAATTGTGCAAGAGGTGTCGAATGTCCCTTGTGCGTTGAATAGTGTCTAACCTTGTGTGCTGTGTTTGAACAAAGTTTGGTCCTATGTGAGAGGAGATAAATGGTATGGGTAAAGTGTGCGAGAAACTTAGTGTCTGAGTGTCAAAATTAAGATGTGCTCGAGTGGACACAAACCAATCACACCCTAATGTTATGGGAAACAACTGACGAGGCAAGACATACAACTTATGTTGGAATTGAATTTGACTGGTGAAAAATGATAAGTTGACTACATAATTGGAATGATAGAGAGTTTGACTATCCCCAAACAATATAGAGATTGGGTCGGCTATTTGTGTTTGAAGGTCTAAGAGCTGGACTAAAGATGCACTAATGGATGAAATAGTACTGCCTGAGTCTATAACGGCTTCATGAGAACTAGATGCAATTTGAGTTAAAATTGAACAGACAAGACGGCCGGAAGAAGTTGCAGCTTGAATGTGGCATGAATGGGTGTCTTCTAGCATCCATTCACTTAGATGTTTCTCGGAAGTTCTGCTAGAGTGGCAGCATCACTGAGCTGAACTTGTACATTTTGATTTTGATTGCGGGTATTATGAGCTTGCAATTTCTTACAATGCTTACGGACATGACCATAATCGTAACAATAAAAGCACTTTGGTCTCCCTTGTGCATCTCGGTCTGGTAAGCTCCTCCAAAATGCAAATTGCGCATTCTGAACATCGATCTCCATGGGGGTTGGATGGTCAAGCTGAGGTCGTTCCAGTGGGGTAGGTTGTGAATGCATTGAAATTGGCTCTGGTTGGCTACTGTTTTTGATCGCTGTGCGATTTGAACTGCATCATGAAATGTAGTTGGACCTTGGTCTATGACACGTCGAGCAATGTCGTGCTGCAACCTTGGCCAAAGAAAGTACAATTTCATATCCTCTGACATGGAGGGGTGAGTACGTAACAACAACTGATTTAACTTCACAGCAAACTGTGCAACTGGTTCCTGTGATTGTTGTCGAAGAGTATATAACTGTTGAAGTGCGGATTGAGTGATGTTCTGGTGGGCAAATTTTTGTACTAGCTGTTGCTTCAAAAATGCCCAATTACCTTTAGCCGGTGAAGATTGCTGCATGAACTAGGTGGCCGTGACTCCTTTGAGTAGTGTCCGAACTTCCAAAGCCTTGCACTGCTCATCCCACTGATGGTATTCTGCAACATTCTTGAGAAGGTCAAGCCAAGTGAGGACGTCTTCAGAGGGTAAACCAGAGAAAGAACGAGGACGGATCTTGGGATATGTGCGCTATTTCTGAGTGTGTGTAGATGACAGATAACTAATCAAAGATTGATTGTTGTGATTGACTTGCTGTAAGATTGTGGACATAGCAACAAGCATGTGATCTAAGGGTGGCTGGGGCTCTGAGGGAAACTCGGGGTTCATAAAGGCGTCTTCATCCTAAGGGGAAGCAGGAGCTTGGTGAGGGGACGTGACATGGCTCATGGTGGATAGCTGAGCAATCAGAAGTGTGTGCACCTTGATGAGTAATGTGGGTGGGAGAGTCCTCGTCGTCTCCACCAATGTGAAATACTGTGAACTCGGCTCAACCTGCCCTCTCTTCGACTGCTCCATTCCTTTATATCTTATTTGCTATACATGGCAAGAGCTTACGAGGGCAATACAAGAAGTGCAACCTACCGGCTCCTAACTACTAACTGATTGGCTGTGTGTTTCCTGCTGGAGATCCCGTCATAATACTCACCTTTTACTGAAGAAGAAAGGAGAAAGGTGAGGAGTAATTTGCGGTTGAGCGTGCGAGGTAGACGGACGAAGAAGAGGTGGCGATGAGCATGCAGGGGAGGCAGAATGATAAGGAGCGCTCACCGATACAAGGTCGCGCGTGCACTACCTTGGACGAGGAGCAAGAGTAGATTTTTCTCTAATACAAAATGTAGGTCTTTTGAGCACCATGCTTATTAGCCCGAGTTGTTAGCCCAACCAGAGACGTAGTGAACACCGCACGAGATCGCCCTGGATAGCTCAGAGTTTTGAAAATCCATTTAAAATGTGTATTTTGTATGAGATCGATACCTAGATAGCTCTGGATAGCAGCCATTCAAAATGCGAAAGCGGGATTTGTGCAGATTCTCTGTGCGTTAAATAAAGAACCTACCAGAATGGCACCAGCAAAAGAATGGGGTACCAGTGTTACTTTTGCCCGACTTTTCTTTCTTTAGCCTAATGTGACGGCCCATATTGTTGGCACCTTTGATCCCACCTTTAGAAGAGGTTTGACTTCAAATAGTCTCGAGGCAACGATAGCTTCCTCTGTGTGTGTGTGTGTGTGTGTGTGTGTGTGTGTGTGAGAGAGAGAGAGAGAGAGAGAGAGAGGGAGTGAGTGAGTGGGAGCATTGATGCAACTATGGAGGATGGGCACTTGTTAGAAGACGAGAAGTTAGATGATGCTTTGGAGAGGGAATTTCAGCGTGCCCAATCTCCGCACGCACACAAAGATCCTCGAGGACTACCCCTTGCGCACGATCCTCCCCAGCCCTCCTCTCTCACATTCTCTTTCCCAGGCTGGGGAGTGCAGATCTTTCGAGACAGCAAACGGCGCAAGCCCTCCATTATCAGAGACGCATCACAAGGAGATGCACAAACCCAGCAAGAAGAAGCAGAATCACTTCCTCTCGCTTTGGGATTTGCGGATGACCCTGGCAATGGCCACTCTGTTTACCAGATGCCCCCGGAAATTGTGGTCAACATCCTCAAGCGCCTCTCTATCAAAGACCTCTGCTCTGCCATGCGCACTTGCCATTGGTGGCAGCACCTTGGCTCGCAAGATTATGTGTGGCAACGGTTTCATGAAAGCAATGACACTCCAATCCCTCTGCCCAGGTTCGTAATATGCTTTGTCTTTCCTACACTAGGGGCGATGTCCTCTTGCATCTTGTTTGGGCAGCAGTGAAATTAAGGTTGCATGTTGTCGAGCTTTTTAGATTGCGTTATGATATTTGTGTATTAGTTCATTTTGGGTCCTTATCTTGGACAATTTCATTCCTTTTATAAGATTATCTTAATTTATAGGCTTTGTATTGCGGTATAGGAATCAAGTCTTTGGAATCCAGAGAGATGTCAAAACTCGTGAGCAATATGCAATTGTAAAGAGAGGGTTTCGTGGACGAGGATATCTGCAAGAGAACTCTAAGGTTGAACAATACACGTCCTTAGTACCATCCAACCACCACCTCGAGAGACGTACGAGAAGTAAATCCTGTGTGTTGAAGAAGAAACCAGCTCTAACAAGATTCTCCTCCACTCAATCAACTCACAAGTCGCACAACTAGCATCTGCAGAAGATATTGCTGTTGATTGCTCCAAGAAAAAGCATCAAAATTGAGGGTAAAGGCATAAACCATTGGTAGCTGGATCATTTCTCAACTCTCAAATGGTCCAACTTGGAGGAAAGAGTCTAAAACTTGTATCTTTGGTCACATACCACATGTGAGAATCTCCAATCTACTACTGGAAGCCCAAAGAATATGGACAACGGAGGTCATTGAGATATGAATTGTCCACTGACGAGGAACCAAAGAACCGTAGCAACCACCATAGATCATGATGAATCACAATCTATATCAAAAGAAATTTTATCGAAATTGAGAGTGAAAAACTACTAATGAGCTTCATCTGTTTAAAACACATTGCATGGTTATTTCCGTTTAAAGCAAAGTCTGAAGTATTTATGTGTTTCAAACAATTTTTGGTTATGGTTGAAAATGTCTCGAAATGTACTATGGACATCTTTCGTTCCGATCGAGGGGGGAGTATATGTCTCATGAATTTAATGCATTTTTGACTAATCGTGGAATAAAACACCAATGTACAATGCCTTATACGCCTCAACAAAATGGTGTTGTTGAGAGGAAAAGCAGGTCACTTACGGAAATGGACGATGTATGTTCAAGAGTCAAACTTTGCTGCATTTATTTTAGCTTGAGACCATCATGTGTTCCACTTATATACTTAACAGGTGTCCTATGAAAGCTTTGCAGTTTATTACTCCATATGAAGCATGGCATGATAGAAAGTCTTCTATTGAGCACATGCGTGTTTTTGGGTGTTTCATATGCTTTGGTGTCACAAACACAGCGCAGAAAATTAGATGAGAAGACTGTCAAAAATATTTTTGTCGGCTATAGTGCTAAAAGCAAAGGTTACAGGTTGTATCATCCGCAAACAAAGGGTATCTTGGTCTCACGGGATGTTGTGTTTGTAGAAGATTTTGTTCAGTCCTTGTTGTCATGTACTAGAGACAGTAATGTCAGCTCATAGGATATTTATGACACTTTGTTATCTCTTTTCAGTGGTGGAAGTTCAAATGTAAATTCCAATGAGGCTAATGTACAGCCTATGGCGGTTTCTGAAAATGTTGCAGATCAACCTATTACTGATGCAGATGTATATGATGTACTTGATGAGGAAAGGACTGAGAATGAGCAGGCTAGAGGTATGCCTAAATGGCTGGTGCATACTTTGCGTAATAGTAAATTGGATGCACCTTTGTTAAGTCGTACTCGTTCAGGTTCTCGCTATGCATCTTATGGATCATATTGTTATGCTTTGGTTGTGTCTAGTTTACATGAGGTTGAGGAACTTCTATCTTTTGATGAAGCACAAAATTTAGAAAATTGGATGGCTACCATGTAATCTGAATATGATGCACTTATAGAAAATGACACATAGACTTTATCTGATTTGCCTCCTAGCAAAAAGGTCATTAGTACGAAGTGGGTTTACAAGTTGAAACGCAAGCGGGATGGTGAGATTCATCGCTATAAGGCTCTACTTGTTGCAAAGGGTTATGCACAATAGAAAGACATAGATTATGAAGAGACTTTTGCTCCCACTTGTCGTATGACTACTCTACGTTTTCTATGTGCATTGACAACTCATTTTGTCACGTGCACATCTACCCTATGTGTACGTGGACAAGCTACTTCATAACATGGGTTCAACTCAGTTCAGTCAGTCTAAATTAGGAAGTAATGTGGCACTTTTGTGAGTCTGTTCGCAGACCGTGCATGTCCGTACACTTAAAGTCGATGCATATCGTCTGGTTGCACACAGCATGATCATCAGATTCCTATCAGAACCCATCAGAAGCATTTTTACAGTGCATAGATCTATTTTCCCTATTTTAGTCACTTTTCACTTATTATTTTTAAGTGACTTTTGTTGGAAACTAGGTAGGGAAAATTTGACAAGTATATATAAAAGAAACCTAGCGCTAGCACTTTCTGGCAGAAGAAGTAGCAGAAACTGCGTGTTCAACAGACACCTTCTCAGCAGGAGCCCCACAAGACACCTAGCGTTTTTGGAGCAGATACCTAGCGTTTTCTGCTGCAACAACCTAGCGTTTTCAGCATTACAGATCAATCAGCGTTTTGCATTTGCAGATCCTCTGCCGATAGCAGATAACAGATCAGCCCTACTGTTAGCAATTTGTATCAGTAGATCAATAGCGTTTTTGCAGATCAACATACAATTTAGCCTAGCGTTTTAGGATCAGCATGACCACTTAGTGTTTTGTTGTTCCATCGCGACAAGATCACCTTTATCACGTTTTCAGTTTTTAGCATAAGATTTCGTAGTAGAACCCCCGAACCTCGTAGATCTCACCTTTTGCAGTAGATCCTCGCCGTACGGTCAGATCCACCAAAGTTTGCAGTTTCAATCCGGAAAACGCAGATTTCAGCATCTGCGTTTTCAGCGCGTCGTCGTTGCATCGTCGTCATTGACATCGTCGCCGACATAGAGTCAGAATTCAGCAGATACAAGATTTGCAGATTTCAGCCATTAGCGTTTTCAGATTTCAGCCCGTCTTGTCGTCGTCAACATCGTCGGCAAGTCCAAAGCATTGTAGAGATTTGTGCAATCAATAGTAGATCGCTCTCGCCATAGAGAGTGGGGCCTTCAGAGGAGGGTTTTACGTCTCTGGTGTCGTATTCTCTTCTCTCTCTATCTCTCAGTCTTAGTACCTTCATTCACAGTGTTTATCCACTTTGTTTGTGTTCATTGCACTCTCTCACTAAAGGAACAAAAGGCATAGTTACCAAGAACAGGAAATCGGAACGGGGGAACGCGGAACGGCAACTACCATAAAACCCCATTCCCTCTTACGAGTACTCACGTTTGAAACACGGAACGGGGATTCGGAACGGGAACTTAGAATGGGAACGGGGAACGGAGACCTGAAAACGGCCATTCCCTGTTACTATGATAAAAGGCTCTTCCTTCCGTACGTAAAAGGAACCCTTGAGCACAGTTCGGAGCACTCATCTTGAGCAACATTGGTATCAGAGCTTTGGCAGTGTTCTGTATCACTCAAGGAAAGAACCACATTTTTTTTTTTGCTTTTTGCGGTCGCACGGTTACCAAGTCCACTTGGGCGTGTCGATTCCTAATCGTGTTTTTGAAGAGTGACAAGAAACCCAAGAAAGAAGGGCTTGTCCAACCTTCCCTTGTTTCTCTTTTCACTCATTGAGGCACTTAGTGGCCGGCCAATCGACGTGAGGTGGGAAAAAGCAACCTTGGTGTGAGCGCAAGGCCGCCAAGGGGTGTGCCCGCGGGAAAGAGAAGAGCTCGGGTGAAGAGAAGATCCTTCTCTAGCACAGATTGCAAGCTACAGAAGAACCTCAAGACCCTCAAGAACCTAAGAACCTCAAGACCCTCAAGACCTCAAGAACTCAAGAACCCAAGACCCCAAGACCCACAAGAATTCAAGTTCCTCGTGAACTTAAGAACCCAAGACTTCAATGGATGGTCATCACCCGAAGCGGAATGGATACTTCGCATGGAGGTGGTGAGCATGGGAGTGGCGAAGAAGAGTTTTCCCCACCAGGAGGTTTTTCCGACCCTCCCCCTTCCCCATCTAGGCCAAGGATTGCACAAACTCCTATGGAGGCTTTCGACAAGATGATGATGGATAGGAAGTTAGAATGCGAAGCAAGAAGAGCAGAAAGAAAAGCAGGAATAGCCCGCGAACACAAAGAAAGCATGGCAGCCATAGCCCGTGAAAACGAAGAAAGAATGGCAGCCATAGAGCGTGAGCACAAGGAAAGGAAAGCCGCATTGTTCTGACTCTTTTCTAATGTGCAGGTGCAGCTTAAAGAGATTCGGGAGAAAGAGACTCTCTCAGTCTTGTCTTCTCCAAAGCACGACACACATGAATTGCATGATAATGATCAGCATGATGATTTGCATGATAATGATAAGCATGATGATTTGCATGATCAAGATGTGATTATTCACGAGCATGATGATTTGCAGGATAATGATGTGATTGTTCACAAGGCTGATGGTTTAGTTGATACTTTGTCTAGTGAAGATAACCTCATTGCAGATTCAATCGATCACGAAGAACTGATCTTGGCTCTCGAGTCGAGGTCCTAAGAACCCCCATAGAAAGTATTGTGTATGTGCATGATTGGTCAGTACGCATTGTTCAAGTGTTTCATTCGTGATGCTTTCCTGTTGTAAAGTGCAGCTGAATGAATGTTTGAACTTTGCTCAAGATGAGTGCTCCGAACTGTGCTCAAGGTTCCTTTTGTTCTTAGGGAAGGGAGAGCCTTCCGTTCTTAATGAGAGTGCGATGATCACAAACAAAGTGAATGGACACTGCGTGCAAGTGTATGAGACTGAGAGATAGAGAGAGAAGAGAATACGACACCAGAGACATAAAACCCTCCTCCGAAGGCCCCACTCTCTATGGCGAGAGCGGTCTACTTATGATTGCACAAATCTCTACAATGCTTGGACTTGCCGACGATGTCGATGACGATGAGGACGACGACGAGACGGTCTGAAAACTGAAATCGGTAAGGGCTGAAATCTACAAATCTTTATTTGCTGAATTTTGACTCTATGTCGGTGATGATGTCGATGGCGACGATGCGACGGCGACGCGCTGAAAACGCAGATGCTGAAATCTGCGTTTTCTGGGCTGAAATTGTAGACTTTGATGGATCCCACCGTGCGGTGAGAAATTGCTGCGGGAAGGTGAGATCTGCGAGGTTTGTGACTTGATCTGCGGTGTCTAAAGGCTGAAAACTGAAAACGCTGGTGGTTCTTGATGTTCCTCGCGAAGATCTGCAAAAACGTTGGCTTGTCTGGTAGATCCAAAAACGCTAGGGCTGAAAACTGATTTGCTGTTGCCGGATGTCCTGCAAATGCAAAACGCTAGGCTGATTTGCTGTGTCGTGTTGACGCCGGGCTGATTTGCTGTGCACAAATCGCCAGGGCTGGTCTTGTAGATGAAAACGCTAGGGTTGTCCCGCTGATGCAGAAAACGCTAGGCCTCTTGGGTTCTGCTGAGAAGTTGCCTGTTGAGTGAGGGCTCTTGCTGCCGCTTCTGTCAGAAATTGCTAACTTTGGTTTGCTTATATATTAACTTAGCAAAATTGCCCTACCTACTTTCCAACAAAAGTCACTTAAATTAATAAGTGAAAAATGTCAAAAATAGGGAAAATAGGTCAAATACACTGGAAAATTCCCCCGAAGGATTCTGATGGGAATGCTTATGATCATGCTATGTGCAACCAGAGGATATGCATCTAAAATAAGTGTCTGGACATGCACGGTCTGCGAACAGACTCACAAAAGTGCCAGATTACTTCCTATTCTAGACTGTCTGAACTGAACTGAACCCATATCATGAAGTAGCTTGTCCACGTACACATAGGGTTAGATGTGCACGCGACATCCCCTCCTTTTCAAAGTGAGGTACTGGTACTGAACTGTATGGCGTCGAAGGAGATCGCCAATAGCATCCGGAATCCTGGAAGGGGCTCTTCGCCGGCCCACAATGATGTGTGGGTCGTGCGGTACTTGAACTTCATAAAGGTCTGCAAGGCTTGCTTCTTTGGGCCGCGCCGAAAGCGACACAAAGTCTTCTGTGTCTCCTTCCTTGCTTCAATTTCGTCTAGAGTCATGCTTCTTCCTTCTTCAAGAATCTCCATGGCTGAAAATTCCTGAAACCACTTCCAACACAAAAACATGAACATATCTATTCCATGTAAAGTGAGTGGAAAAAATCTTGTCTTCCTCAAAGACTGTGAGTGTAATGGAGATGAACAAAGAGACGGAGTGCTAAACCGTTCACCACACACGCAAACAATGAGATTGAATTTTGTCATGCTGATCTAAATCAATCAACTGTGGCAAAACACAATGGAAATGCCCATGCTTGGTGCTCATACTTTCATGTGCTCTTTCTATAACTGTGTCGTGCCAAGGAAGAGACATGGAATGTGACTTCCTTGAATGTATACGTTTCAGCTTTTCATGAAAAATCCGCATACATTTGTGCTCATTCATGAGTGAAACGTGCTCAACGTACAATAGGTCATGCCTAGGAAAAGGGATCACATAAAGACGCTGACTAAAATACAGGAAACGGTCACGAATGAAACACTCGAACAATGCGTGCTGACAAATCATTCGAACACATAGTACTTCCTGTAAGGGTTCTTTGGACCTAGGCTCGAGAGCCAAGATCACTTCTTCTTGAGGGGGTTCTTTGGACCTCGACTTGAGAGCCAAGATCGATCCTTCGTGATTGATCGCATCTTCAACGAGGTTAGCTGCGCTAGAAAAAGTATCAACTAACACATCATCCTTCTTGTGAACAATCACATCTTCTTCATGCAACTCATCTTGCTTGTGAGAAATCACATCTTGATCATGCAAATCATCATGCTTGTGAGAAATCACATCTTGATCATCATGCATATCATCATGCTTGTCATTGTCATCCAAATCATTGGCATGCAAATCATTGGCATTCAAATCATCATGCTCATCATTATCATTCAATTCATCATGCTTCTCATAATCATGCAAATCCTGTGTGTCATGCTTTGGAGAAGAAGAGACTGAGAGAGTCTCCTTTTCCCGAATCTCTTGCATCTGTGCCTGCACTCGAGAAAAGAATCGCAAGAATTCTTTCATGTGTTGGTCGCTCTTTTCTTTGATGGCTTTGTTCTCGCGATCAAATTTTGCTTCTTTTGCTTTGTTCTCTTCTCATCTTTCTGCGCGCTCACGATCCAATTTGGCTTGTCGTTCTTTGGCTTCCAAGCGTGCTGTCACAAAGTGATGACGTGACTACCGACAACAGAAACCCTAATTTCTACCAAAAACCCTAATTTGCAAAAAACCCTAATTTTTGGAAACCCTAACCTTAACTGCTGGTTGAAACCCTATTGCGGATGGAAACCCTAAATTTGGAGGCTGAAATGCCACGTGGCAAGCGATACGGATTTTCGGAAATTACGGAGCTGAAAAACAGCCCTCTGGGCGACACAAATTTCTTGCTTTTCTCCACGCTGATTTGATGTGAGAGAGAGAGAGAAGGATACTTGCTTTGTTTTTATTAATTGCAGATCTTTTCACAAAGGCATTGTCTCGTGAGAAGCTTGAAGCTTTCTGCAAAGCTTTGGGCTTACTCTCCTGTGTGGACTGATCATGTCCTCAGGGCATGGTACTTCCCTTTACTCTATGCGCCAGCTCTTGTTCACCGCATCACTCAGGGAGGGTTTGTTACCCTATACATGTGGTAGTGATGTGTGTGAACACACTTAGGACTGCCAGGGTATTTTTTCACTCTTTAGGAGGTTTTTTCCACCGCGCATTGTATATATGCCCATCATTCTAGGCCTTGAGCTTACTTCGTCTTTTTCAAGCTGTGTTTTTTCCTGCGACCCTAATTCCAGCAGCTATTTTTTGATGCTCAAGGTGCATGGCTCTACATGCAATGGCAGGCTTGTTGTTCCAAGAGTAGTATCCATTGAAGGACTGCCAACACAACCAAAAACACGAGAGAAAGAAAGAACTTTTTAAGGATTAGCGGACTAGTGCAAAATTTTCAAAGCTTTGATATCAATGTCAGGTTTAGTGGAATTGTAATGGTGAAGATCTAGTTTTACACTTCCACAATCCTTTCTATCCTTCCTTGTGTTAGTGATTGCTTTTGCTTGAATGAAGGTTCCTTTTACTGTCCCTTGAAGAGAGGGGCCAAGAGAATGTAATAGAGATGTGTAGAGGGAGAGGAAAACAAGAGAGCGACACCCGATGGGTCCCAACCAACCCTCTCAAGGGCCCCCCACACTGTTGCCGATGTTGTATTTTCTTTAGATTGCATAATTGGAATGTAGACACAATGCAATATGTCACAAGACGAGCACCACGTGCTAATAGAAAAGAACAGACTGAACAGACTTTTAGCGCTTCAATAACAATTGAATTGAGAGAGAGAGAGACGACATGCGACATGGTGTGGCAGAATTCCACCCCAGAGAGTATCGGCCCCAAACCTTGGCGCCCCTTTCAGTATTTCTTTATATTGCATCAACACAGTACAAGCTGGTACTCTAGACTCTGCAACTATGCCAGGAAGCATGCCAGAGAATGAGCCTTAACCTCATGCAAAAAGGCCCTTGGCCTGAAAAGCAGTTTACATGAAAAGCCTTAAAACTCAAAAGCTTCTGGTCCCAAAAGCAATGCCAAAAGCTGCCAGCGTAATTTATGGAAATCTGTACAGCTGCCACGTCATCAGCCAGTGCAAAACGCGGAAATCCGTACAACCTGCCACGTCATCATGCCAGTGCAATTTTCAAAAATCTGCCATGTCATCAGTTTTTGCGGGTCTTGCTTTATTTTAATCTTTATGTCACTTGGGGCCCCATCCTACGGGGTCCCCGTAAGTTGGTAGGACTTCTACTTCTGTTACTTGTCCTCTTAGGGTTTAGGCACCTCGGCCGGCATTTGTAAGTTGGCTCCATGCTTTAGACTTTGACACGTCAGCAGTTTGTTACACAATACCTCAATTGGAGACTCTACTGACTCGAATGACGACAATCACCTCGGTAACTCCTCAAGACGAGGCACCTCTGGGGCTGATTTAATGCACCTTTGGATCCTTCTCGATGTGGGATTGCGGATGGCCACCACGGGGCTGATTTGCACTCCCGATTTGAGAGGAATGAAGGGTTGAAAACGCAGATCTTGACGATGACGATGACGATGATGGACAACAATGGAGCACTCGATGCCGGCGAGGTAATGGCCAAGGGGAGGCTTGATGGGCTGTGGAAGTACCGGACTGCAACGGGAACACGCGAAATCAGTTTCCGAGCAATTCTATCGCGAGATGGTGGGCTGAAAACTGAAAATGCTGGACTAATCTGCTGCTAAGGATAGCGCCTAGGCTGAGAATTGCAAAACGCTATGGACTTGCAGACGCAGACGCCGACGTTGACCTGCTGAGCTGAAAACGCTACTGCTGGTTGAAACCACCAGCTGATCTGGGAAGAAACACAAGGAAAGCCTCGCTCTCCAAGTAGCGCTATGTGTATGTGCAACTTGGTTTCAAGTGAGGGCTCTCCTGCTCCGCTCCCTTTATAGGGCTGATTATGACTTATGAATTATTATAGGCTTAGGTAGGGCAACTGTCCACCAG
The DNA here is from genome assembly GCF_014529385.1 of Adiantum capillus-veneris. NCBI lineage: Eukaryota > Viridiplantae > Streptophyta > Polypodiopsida > Polypodiales > Pteridaceae > Adiantum > Adiantum capillus-veneris. The sequence goes on from NC_140958.1 coordinate 58,689,516, forward strand.
GTCACCCAAAAATAAATCAATAAATTGATTTATTAAAAATTAAAGTGTCCGTTTGGGTGAAACTATCGTACATCCGCCCACCTTCGATTGACGGGGAATGGCTTGTTGGATTCCTCCAACCTAGAACTACATGCACGTCATGCCAAATGCCCACCGTAGTGTAATAACATCTGTCAAAAGCGTATACAAACTATTTATGCAAGAGGGTTCCAAAAGTGGAAAACCTAATCTAATGGACTCGTTCGGACATGCAGGTCTTGTAAACAGGCTCACAAATTTGCCGATACTAATCCTCCTAGGATGCTAGACACTCTTATTGTTAGGTGTAGGGGAAGTGAATGTTGAACTTTGCTCAAGATGAGTGCTCCGAACTGTCTCAAGGGTTCCTTTTACTTACGGAAGGGAGAGCCTTCCGTTCCTTTAGTGAGAGAGTGCAATGGACACAAACAAAGTGGTGAACACTGTGAATGAAAGTGCAGGAGACTGAGAGATAGAGAGAGAAGAATACGACACCAGCATGTTGTCAAACCCTCCTTTGAATGTCACGTGACACATCTAACTCTATGTGTCCGTACAACACGACCAGGGTTCAGTCAGTCCAGTCAGTCTAGATTAGAAGTGATCTGGCTCTTTTGTGAGTCTATTCGTAGACCGTGCATGCCCAGTCACTTAGTGTAGATGCATATCCTCTGGTTGCACACAACATGATCATAAGCATTCCCATCAGAATCCTTCAGGGGAATTTTCCAGTGCATTTAGCCTATTTCACCTATTTTTGACATTTTTCACTTATTATTTTTAAGTGACTTTTGTTGGAAAGTAGGTAGGGCAAATTGAGTAAGTTTGTATATAAGCAAACCTAGACTAGCATTAAATGGCAGAAGAGGCAACAGGAGCCAAGCTTAACATGCAACTTCTCAAGCAAGACCCTTGGTGGACTTTCCTCCAAGCAAAGACATCATCGCCAAAGACCACCTTACCTAGCGTTTTCCTCATTTGCATCAGCCTAGCGTTTTCATCATGAAGACCTTCACCGCAAGAAGTCCTAGCACCTAGCATTTCCAGATGGCAGCCCTAGTGTTTTGCACACCAGATCGCCCTCCCTTTTTGGCTGGCGTTTTTCAGCAGATACAACCTCAGCAATGCAGCGTTTTTCAGCCATGAAGCACTTGTAGATTCAGCCCTAAAAGAGTAGCAGATTCAGCCCAAAGAACCTCAGTTTTCAGCCTTTAGTAGATGCAGATTTTCAGCCCTAAAGACCAGCAAAATCAACGTTTTCCATAGCGTTTTCGGCAACAGCAGATTTCAGCCCATAGCGTTTTTGGACAGCAGATAAAAGATTGCAGATTTCAGCCCTTAGGTCGGTGTCGCCATCCACGTCGTCATCGTCGACATAGCCTAGACTTTCATCAGTCCCATGCATTCAGTTTGTACCGGTTTGTGCAATCATAAGTAGACCACTCTCGCCGACGAGAGTGGGGCCTTCGGAGGAGGGTTTTACGTCTCTGGTGTCGTATCTCTCTTCTCTCTCTATCTCTCAGTCTCATACACTTGCACGCACAGTGTCCATTCACTTTGTTTGTGATCATAGCATTCTCTCATTAAGAACGGAAGGCTCTCCCTTCCATAAGAACAAAAGGAACCTTGAGCACAGTTTGGAGCACTCATCTTGAGCAAAGCGCAAACATTCATTCTGCTGCAAATTACATTGGTATCAGAGCTTTGGCAGTGTTCTGTATCACTCAAGGAAAGAACCACAAGAATCACAAGAATTTTTTTTGCTTGTTGCGGTCGTAGGAACCCAAGTTTGCCTGGGCGTGTCGATTCCTAATTGTGTTTTTGAAGAGTGACATGAATCCCAAGAAAGAAGGGCTTGTCTAGCCTCCCCTTGTCTCTTTTCACTCATTGAGAGCGGACCGTGCACTTAGCGGCGAGCCAATCGATGTGGTGGGAAAAAGCAACCTTGGTGTGAGCGCAAGGCCGCCAAGGGGTGCGCCCGCGGAAAGGAGTAGAACTCGGGTGAAGAGAAGATCCTTCTCAAACACGGTTTGCAGGCGAAAGAAAACCTCAAGAACCTCAAGAACCTCAAGACCCTCAAGCACCCAAGAACCCAAGACCCTCAAGAACCCAAGTTTCTTATGGACTTAAGAACCAAAGATCATAGTGCATGGTCATCACCCGAAGCGGAATGGGTACTTCGCATACAGGTGGTGAGCATGAGAGAGGCGACGAAGAGTTCTCCCCACCAAGAGATTTTTCCGACCCTCCCCCTTCGCCATCTACGCCACGAGTTGTACCAACTTCCATGGAGGTGATGGTCAAGTCAATGTTGGACATGATGGCCCAACAACAAGAAGCCAATCGCGAAGCGACTCGCCTTGCGTTGGCACAACAAGAAGCGAATCGAATTGCGTTGGCACAACAAGAAAAGCAAATCGCATTGCTTTAGAACGCGAGCGCGATGAACGAAAAGAAAGAAAAGCACAAAGGAAGGAGGAACGGGAAGCTCAAAAAGCGGCCTTGGAGGCAGAGCGTGAGGCTTAAAGAGAACTACGCACTCAAGAATTGGTTCGACAAGTACTTCCCTTGAAGTCCGAACCAGCCAAAGATCGTGGGAGTTCATCGAGTGGCACAATCCACGATGCAGATTCCAACAATCCAGTCACAGAGAAGTTGACTTTCAGTAAGTATGATGGTAAGATGGATGCTACGGTTATTCATTCTTGGTTGCATCAATTTAATGCTTATTTTGCGACAACTAAGAAGACAGGAAATAGCAAAGTTGTATCTTGCCGGTGATGCCATCAATTATGGCAAGAGGCACAGTTAGCCGCGCACCTAGAGGAAGCCGACGAATTCACGTCCCTTTCCTTCAATTGGGTTGATTTCCAAGACAAGCTCAAGGCGCGGTTTATGCCACCTCAATACCTCGCACGATTGAATGACAATTGGCGTGCTCTCAAGCAAAATGGTATACCGGTTATATCTTTTTCTAATCGTGTTTTGCAGCTAGGTACCCAATTATGCAAGTCGGATGATGAACGCAAAGAGGCATTCCTTTATGGATTGGACGAGTATATCAAGTATGATATCGAGGTGCTCGATCCAATCGATCTCAACAAGGCGGTAGCGATTGCCTTTGTACAGGAGATGAAGCACAACAAGGGAAAGCCGAAGGAGAACAAGACTTCCAGAAGTATCTCTCAAACTTCTCAGAACCCTCACAACGGTAAGAACGGTAACTCTTCTAACCAATCTTCCAACAATCTCTCAGAAAAGAATTCTTTCAATGAAACTAAGGATAAGGCTAACACAATTGCTAAACCTAAGCTTACTCCAGATGAAAAGGTAGCACAAGGAATTGTAGGAGGATACATCACGTCGGAAGAACAAAACACTTATTCTAAGGAAGGTCGTTGTTTTCATTGTCACATTAAGGGTCACATAAAAAGAACATGTCCTAAGCTTGAATCGAATGAATCTAAAGAATCCACAGAACCCACTTCCTCTGTCAATGCAATTAATGATAACACGAGTGTGCCCCAAGTTTCTCTTGACCCTCCCATTGATGATTCTCTCATTAAATGTTATGGTCATATATCGGGGTAGCGTTTTGTCATATTGTTTGACCCAGGTAGTATGCATGATGTGATCAGTCTCTCTCTTGTTGAGAGAGCCCACCTAGAAGTTAGTCAGAAATCTCCTCTCGAGGTCTCTGGCTTTGTTCCTGGTATGGACTCTCTCATCACGCAGGAGTGTCTTGGTGTGTTGTTTACAATTCAAGAAGCTGCCTTCAATAGAAGATTTTTTGTCTCTCCTCTCTCAGGATGTGATATGATTTTGGGCATTCGATGGTTTCGTGATCTTAACCCTCTCATTGATTGGGAGGCTAACACTTTCACTCTATGCCAAAAGTGATTCTCCCATTGTCATTCGTGGAGAGGACATTGTTCATTCTCCCTCTCTCATTGCTAATATGCAGGACAAGATTGAAAGGATTCAGGAGAAGGAGACTCTCTCAGTCTCTTCTTCTCCAAAGCATGACACACAGGATTTGCATGATTATGAGAAGCATGATGATGATTTGATTGACAATGATGAGCATGATGATTTGGATGACAATGACCAGCATGATGGTTTGCATGATCAAGATGTGATTTCTCACAAGCATGATGAGTTGCATGAAGAAGATGTGATTGTTCACAAGAAGGATGAGTTAGTTGATGCTTTTTCTAGCGAAGCTAACCTCGTTGCAGATTCGATCAATCACGAAGGATCGATCTTGGCTCTCGAGCCTAGGTCCAAAGAACCCCTTCAGGAAGAACCGATCTTGGCTCTCGAGCCTAGGTCCCAAGAACCATTACAGGAAGTATTATGTGTTCGCATGATTGATACACACGCATTGTTCGAGTGTTTCATTGCCTAGGCATGACATATTGTACGTTGAGCATGTTTCACTCATGAATGAGCACGAATGTATGCGGATTGTTTATGAAAAACTGAAAAGTATGCATTCAAGGAAGGCACATTCCATGTCTCTTCCTTGGCATGACACATTTGTAAAAAGAGCACATGAAAGTATGAGCACCAAGCATGGGCATTTCCGTTGTGAATTGCTGCAGTTGATTGCTCTAGATCCTAAGAGAAAGATTTGATCTCATTGTTTGCGTGTGTGTGGTGAACGGTTTGGCACTCCGTCTCTTTGTTCATCTACATTGCATGCACAGTCTATCAGGACGACATGATTTTTTCCAGTCACTTTACATGGAATAGGTATGTTCATGGTTTTGTGTTAGAAATGGTTTCAAAAATTTTCAGCCATGGAGATTCTTGAAGAAGAAAGAAGTATGATTCTCGACGAAGTTGAAGCATCGAAGGAGCCACAAAAGACTTTGTGTCGCTTTCGGCGCGGCCCAAAAAAGCAAGTGTTGCAGACCTTTATGAAGTTCAAGTACCGCACGATCCACACATCAGAGTGGGCCGGCGAAGAATCTCTTCCAAGATTCCGGATGCTATTGGCAATCTCCCTCGACACCATACAGTTCGGTACCAGTACCTTATTTTGAAAAGGAGGGAATGTCACGTGACACATTCAACCCTATGTGTCCGTGGACAAGCTACAACACGACCAGGGTTTAGTCAGTCCAGTCAGTCTAGATTAGAAGTGATCTGGCTCTTTTGTGAGTCTATTCGTAGACCGTGCATGCCCAGTCACTTAGTGTAGATGCATATCCTCTGGTTGCACACAACATGATCATAAGCAATCCCATCAGAATCCTTCAGGGGAATTTTCCAGTGCACTTAGCCTATTTTACCTATTTTTGACATTTTTCACTTATTATTTTTAAGTGACTTTTGTTGGAAAGTAGGTAGGGCAAATTGAGTAAGTTTGTATATAAGCAAACCTAGACTAGCACTAAATGGCAGAAGAGGCAACAAGAGCCAAGCTCAACAGGCAACTTCTCAAGCAAGACCCTTGGTGGACTTTCCTCCAAGCAAAGACATCATCACCAAAGACCACCTTCCCTAGCGTTTTCCTCATCTGCATCAGCCTAGCGTTTTCATTATGAAGACCTTCACCGTAAGAAGTCCCAGCACCTAGCGTTTCCAGATGGCAGCCCTAGCGTTTTGCACACCAGATCGCCCTCCCTTTCTGGCTGGCGTTTTTCAACAGATACAACTTCAGCAATGCAGCGTTTTTCAGCCATGAAGCACCTGCAGATTCAGCCCAAAGAACCTCAGTTTTCAGCCTTCAATAGATGCAGATTTTCAGCCCTAAAGACCAACAAAATCAGCGTTTTCCATAGCGTTTTCGGCAACAACAGATTTCAGCCCATAGCGTTTTTTGGACAACAGATAAAAGATTGCAAATTTCAGCCCTTAGGTCGGTGTCGCCATCCCCGTCGTCATCGTCGACATAGCCTAGACTTGCATTAGTCCATGCATTAGTTTGTATCGGTTTGTGCAATCATAAGTAGACCACTCTCGCTGATGAGAATGGGGCCTTGGGAGGAGGGTTTTACAACGTCTCTGGTGTCGTATCTCTCTTCTCTCTCTATCTCTCAGCCTCATACACTTGCACGCACAGTGTCCATTCACTTTGTTTGTGATCATAGCATTCTCTCATTAAGAACGGAAGGCTCTCCCATAAGAACAAAAGGAACCTTGAGCACAGTTCGGAGCACTCATCTTGAGCAAAGCGCAAACATTCATTCCGTTGCACCTTACATTGAAGGCCCCACTCTCTATGGCGAGAGCGGTCTACTATTGATTGCACAAAGGAAAGCATCACGAATGAAACACTCGAACAATGCGTGCTGACTAATCATTCGTACACATAATACTTCCTGTGGGGGTGCTTTGGACCTTGACTTGAGAGCTAAGATGGGTTCTTCGTGATCGATCGTATCTACAATGAGGTTAGCTTCACTAGAAAAAGCATCAACTAAACCATCATCCTTGTGAACAATCACATCATTATCCTGCAAATCATCATGCTTGTGAATAATCACATCTTGATAATGCAAATAATCATGCTTGTCATTATCATGCAATTCATGTGTGTCATGCTTTGAAAAAGAAGAGACTGAGCGAGTCTCCTCCTGATTCTGTTCAATCTGCGTCTGCACACTAGAAAAGAGTTGGAACAACTGCTGCATGGGTTGGGCTCTCTGTTCGGCCGCCAAGCGCGCTTGCTCGCGTTCGCGATTCAATTCGGCTCTTCTTTCTTTGTGTTCACGCTTTATGGCTGTCCTTCTTTCTTCGTGTTCACTTGCTATGGCTGCCATTCTTTCTTGGTACTTACGATCAATTGCTGCCTTTCTTTCTGCTTTTCTTTCTTCGTGCTCGCGCTCCAAGGCGGCGGGTTGCGCTTCTTGTTGAATCCTCTTGTCCATCATCGTCTTGACCAAAGCCTCCATAGAATTTGGTGCAATCCTTGGCGTAGATGGGGAAGGGAGAGGGTCGGAAAAATCTCCTGGTGGGGAAAATTTTTCTTCGCCTCTTCCATGCTTATCACCTCCATGCGAAGTATCGATTCCGCTTCGGGTAATGACCATACACTTGAAGTTGCGGCTTCTTAAGTTCACGAGGAACTTAGTTTCTTATGGTTCTTGGGTTCTTGGGTTTTGAGGTTCTGGAGTCTTGAGGTTCTTGAGATTCTTCTTTCGCTTGCAATCTGTGTTAGAGAAGGATCTTCTCTTACCTGAGCTCTTCTCTTTCCCACGGACGCACCCCTTGGCGGCCTTGCGCTCACACCAAGGTTGCTTTTTCCCACCTCACGTCGATTGACCGGCCGCTAAGTGCATGGTCCGCTCTCAATGAGTGAAAAGAGAGACAAGGGGAGGCTGGACAAGCCCTTCTTTCTTGGGTTTCCTATCACTCTTCAAAAACACGATTAGGAATCGATACGCCCAAGAGGACTTGGTTTACGTGCGACCGCAACAAGCAATTTTTTTTTTGTGGTTCTTTCCTTGAGTGATACAAGAGACAGCCAAAGCTCTGATACCAATGTTAGGTGCAGCGGAAGTGAATGTTGAACTTTGCTCAAGATGAGTGCTCCGAACTGTGCTCAAGGGTTCCTTTTACTTACGGAAGGGAGAGCCTTCCGTTCCTTTAGTGAGAGAGTGCAATGGACACAAACATAGTGGTGAACACTGTGAATGAAAGTGCATGAGACTGAGAGATAGAGAGAGAAGAATACGACACCAGAATGTTGTCAAACCCTCCTCCGAAGGCCCCACTCTCTATGGCGAGAGCGGTCTACTATTGATTGCACAAATTTCTACAATGCTTTGGACATGCCGACGATGTCGACGATGATGAGGACGACGACGAGACGGGCTGAAATCTGAAAATGCTAAGGGCTGAAATGTGCAAATCTTGTATCTGCTTTATGTCGATGACGACGATGCAGTGACGATGCACTGAAAACGCAGATGCTGAAATCTGCGTTTTCCAGGCTGAATCTGCAAACTTCGATGGATCTGACTGTGCGGCGAGGATTTACGGCGGGAACATGAGATCTGCTAGGTTTGGGGGCTGCGGTACGGTGTCTACACACTGAAAACTGAAAACGCTGGTGCTATTCTTGGTTGTGTCACGATGAATCTGCAAAACATTGCAAACCAAAAACGCTAGGGCTGAATTTGGGGCTGCTGCAAAAACGCTATGCTTCTGCTGTCTTGCTGTCGTCGGGTTGGCCTGCAATTGCAAAACGCTGGGCTGGTTCTGCACTTGAAGAAAAACGCTGGTTGTTCTTGGCTGAGATCGCCGAGTCTTCTTGCCGGGGTGGGGGGGGGGGGGTCTTGCTTGAGAAGGTGCATTGTGGATGTCAGGTCCGTGCTGCCTCTTCTGCCAGATTATGCTAGCGCTAGGTTTCTTATGTACTTGACTTGCTAATATGCCCTACCTAGTTCCCAACAAAAGTCACTTAAAAATAATAAGTGAAAATTGACAAAAATAGGGAAAATAGGTCTATGCACTGTAAAAATGCTCGTGATGGGTTCTGATGGAAATCTGATGGTCATGCTGTGTGCAACCAGAGGATATGCATCTATTCTAAGTACTTGGACATGTTGTAACAAACTGCTGACGTGTCAAAGCCTAAAAAATGGAGCCAACTTACAGATGTGGCCGAGGAGCCTAAACTGTCACAAAGTGATGACGTGGCTGCTTGAGAGTAGAAACCCTAACCCTAATTTTTGCCAGAAACCCTAACTGTTGAAACCCTAATTCTAGAAAACCCTAACCCTAAAATTTGCAAACCCTAATTTTAAAAAACCTAACCCTAAAACCTGCAAACCCTAATTTTGTTGCCAAAAATCCTAACATTGCAGAAACCCTAACCCTAACCCTAACCCTAAGGACAGCAGGGAGATTTCCGCGTTTTGGCAGGATGATGTGGCAGGCTGTATGGATTTCCGCGTTTTGCACTGGCTGATGACGTGGCAGGTTGTACGGATTTCCGTAAATTACATTGACAGCTTTTTGGCTTTGCTTTTGGACCAGAAGCTTTTGAGTTTTAAAGGCTTTTTAGTGCAACTGCTTTTCAGGCCAAGGGCCTTTAAATATGAGGCTAGGGCTCATTCTCTGGCATGCTTCTTGGAGAAGGTGCAGAGTCTGGAGTACCGGCTTGTACTGTGTTGATGTAATATAAAGAAATACCGAAAGGGGCGCCAAGGTTTGGGGGCAATACTCTCTGGGGTGGAATTCCGCCACTCCGTGTTGCGTGTTGTCTCTCTCTCTCTCTCTCTCAGTTCATTTGTTATTTGAACTGCTTAAAGTTGTTCAGTATGTTCTTTTCTATTGGCACGTGGTGCCTGTCTTGTGACAGTGGTATCAGAGCATCAGGCGTGTGCTTTTCTGAAAGCATACCGATCCTACCAAAGAGCAGACAGAGCTATTGGAATTTTAGTTGAGGTATCTTCGCCCTCCGACCCCAGACTTATTAGCCACTCCCACCCTTACTTCATCACGCATCGGGCGCGCTCCCGTCTTCACTGCTCATGTCTTACAGGGCATAAGCCAATTAAGATCACTTGCAAGAGAAGGATCTAGATTTGTTTCAAGTCACTATTTTTCTTAGAAGCAATGCCATGCCGATGTTGATGTCTACAGCTACCAAGCAGCATACTCCAAGTACTTGGCAAGCTTTCAAGATTTTTTTTTTGCCCGAAGTTATATGGTTTGTGACATCTTCCTTCGAAGTGCAACTTCTGGCAGAGTGGGGTATCCTGAAATGCTTGCCATGGAAACCCTAGCAGATTATAACTTGAAATTTCTCGACATCTCTCAGTAGATGTCTCTTCACGAGCAGATGACCTTGGAGGTCAAGTGCGATTGCTATCTTGGGACTACCATCACCGTCAAAGAAACATTGGTTGTCCAAGAGCTGATGAACCATGCTGTGCTCGGCTACGACCTTATGGAATGAACCTAACCCTAATTTTTGGTGCAAGTTTTAGGATGGAAAGTCAGTCGACTTTTCGAGCTCGACTGATGTCGAGATTGCTTTTTAAGTTTGAAATCTGTTTGAGAACTTGTTTGGTGATCCTGTCTGGAATTTGTTTCAAATGGATGGTATTTGTTTTGGACTTGTCTTGGTGCCGAGTTGAATTGTTTGGCTCTGGTTTTAATTTTGGTTTCAATGATTGGTGATTTTACTCCCGGGTAAAGTAGTGAGAAATGATGTTTGAGAAATCATGGCCCGGACCCTTGTGGTTATTTGTGGGGGGAGTATTGAATGATTAAAAAGTGCCGTTTTTTTAACTCATGGCCCGGATCCTTGTGGAGTATTGTTGTTGTGACTCCCTGCCCGGACCTGGATGGTTATGCGGGAGGAGTATTAAGAAGTCTGAGTGGTGGTTACTCTCAGCACCTCCAAACGACGCAGGCTGCGGTCTGGGGGACGTTTGGTTGTAAAAAGTCTCTATATCTCCCGGCCCGGACCTTTTTAGGTTATGCGGGAGGAGTGATGAGGGAGTCGTTGAATATCTCCCGGCCCGGACCTTGTTAGGTTATGCGGGAGGAGTGTTCATCGGCGGCTTTATGTTTCTATGTCTTGTAACATGCATATGTGAGCATTTATGTTGCATTGTGATGTGCCAACCACTGAATATTCCTAATTGGATGAGATTGCCTGGGTATGTAATTTTAGTGCATCAAGATACCCGTGGAAGATCAGTATGGTCTGGTGTGATGGCTAATTTTACTACGCCGGAATATCAAGAGTTCCGATATGGAGAAAGGAGAAGCTAACTCCTTGATCAAAAGAGCAGAAAGGAGAAGCTAACTCCTTAATAAAAAGAGCAAATTGATTGTCCCTCGGAATGACCCTCGGAAATTTTTGAGCTAACTTGAGTTGTTTTGCAGATATGCTGTAATCGCGGACGATTACTCTCTTTCAAGAAGGGGAGATATAACAAACTGCTGACGTGTCAAAGCCTAAAGAATGGAACCAACTTACAGATATGGCTGAGGGGCCTAAACTGTCACAAAGTGATGACGTGGCTGCCCGAGTGTAGAAACCCTAACCCTAATTTCTGCCAAAAACCCTAGCTGTTGAAACCCTAATTCTAGAAAACCATAATCCTAAAACTTGCAAATCCTAATTTTGAAAACCCTAACCCTAAAACGTGCAAACCCTAATTTTGCTACCAAAAACCCTAAAACTGCAGAAACCCTAACCCTAACCCTAAGGGCAGCATGGAGATTTCCACGTTTTGCGCTGGCATGATGACGTGGCAGGTTCTATGGATTTCCGCTGGTTGATGACGTGGCAGGTTGTACGGATTTCCGTAAATTACGTTGACAGCTTTTTGGCTTTGCTCTTGGACCAGAAGCTTTTGAGTTTTAAAGGTTTTTTACTGTTCTCATAAGTGGCCTTACATGTTCCTTATGGCTGAAACTAAAGTAAACCCTTCAACTCTACTGGTACATCGTGTGACACGGCCATTTTTATGTAAGTAATGGCCTTGTTGTTGACTCTGGCCCAATTCTCATCAGACATATCTTTAGGCTTGCCTCCTATTAGTGATTGTTCGCATTCTTTCAAGAAAAGAATACCTTCAATGCGCTCCTTCCACAAATCAAAGGCATGACCATCAAATTAGCCATGTTGCCTTAATGTTTTGATTTTCAGGGATTGTTTTGAAGGTTTCTGATTGCAAAGATAGGGTTTAATTTGCTACTTAACTTGAAAACTTACACCTATAAGCTGAAAATTCTGAATTTCAGCAAATTTGTCGTGAAGATTCCAGTGATTTTGGGGCTGATTTGAGGCCCTCAAATGATTGTGCTCGTGTGGAGAAGCTCCCATTCACCTCTTGAAGGCTCTGATACCAGTTGATGGTGACAAAAGGGCTCGTAGGAGTTCGACAACAAGTGCAAGTAGAGAGGAATGTAGTGTAGTGAGTAGAGAAGAGAATGTGCTAGAGGGTGTGTGCAAGTGATGGAACCACTGTATGCAAGTGGAGTTCACTCAAAGAGAGAGAGAGAGAGAGAGAGAGAGAGAGAGAGAGAGAGAGAGAGAGAGACTCGTTTCAAGAAGGCTCACATTTTGTGTGCAACCCCCTTTGTTGTGTTTTAGGTTTTATTAAAGTTTGACCTTTTCACATGACTGGGTGGCTGGCCAGTTATAAAAAATAATGAACGGCTCATATTTAGTAGTATAATGAGTCTGTACAGCCAAAGACAGCAGATCGGCGAGTGTTTTCAGATTCAGCCCTTAGATCAGCTAGCGGTTTTCAGCTTTCAGCCCATCCTTGAAGTCGGCCACAGCAAATCAACCCATAGCTTCATCGAGCCTCCAGATCCCATTCAACATCCCTAGCATTTTGCATTTTCAGCCTTAGCCTTGTAGATCCAAGCACTTACAACAAGATCCCATCATCATCTCGGCATCTAGGACCATTGTATCAACATTTGTGCAATCTAAAGCAAATACCTCTCTAGCGCTAGAGAGTGGGGCCCTTGGAGGGGGGTTTGGGACCCCATCTGGTGTTGGTCTTCTCTCTCTCTCTCTCTCTACCACTCACAAAAATCTTCATTCACAATATCATTCTCTTCTCTCTCTAGTCTTTGCACATCTCTCACGGAGTTAAAGGAACTCTCTCATGAAGTAAAAGGAACCTTGAGTATGCACTAAGCACTCATCTTGAGCATTTACCATCAATCACTTCTGCTGCACATTACATATGAGAACTGGACCGACATTTTCCTCTAGACCTAATCTACATGCCTGTCTTGCCTGATGCCCATTGAAAGTGTAATAATATCCATCAAAATGTGTATATTGTACAAACCACTTATGCAAGAGGGTTCCAAAATTGGACAACCTAATCTACTGGACTTGTCTAGCATGTGAGTCCTATGAATAGGCTCACAAAATTGCCGCTACTAAATTCCCCAGCCTCTAAGACACTGCCATGTAGAGGATTGCGTCATGTAGAGGATTGCGTCTGGAAGTGGATGTAGTATGTCCACGTGCCAAAGAGCCATGTGCATGTGATTCCTGGTCCTTCTTGGAAGCTATTATGTAAATGGGAATGCATGCGTGCATTCTTGTGCTCGAGTGTATTATTTTGGGCGAGGGGGGGTTGCCATGATCTTTTATGGACAATAAGGTGTTCTAAGGTTATTCCTGGATGGGAATCGACCATTTCTGCAGCACGGCAGGGTATTTGTAAGATGGGGATGTGTGGTGCTGGACCATTAAAGGAGCGTATTCTTGTGAGGGTGAGGTGGCGGACAAAGTATAGACTTCAACGATGAGAAATTCTTGTAAACTTTAAAATGAATATTCAGAAAGATGTTGTACATGTTGCGTCTTCTTCTGGGTCCAAGGCTTCTTGCTATTCACTTTGAAGTATGTGGGTTCAATGTTTAATCCATGTGACACAATCAAGGGTTGTCTGATTTTATGTGGTGTCTACAAGTGCTTGATGGAGTCTCTAGGCTTGCTTTATGTTTTTCAACCTTTCTTTTTCTGAAACATTCGACCTTTTAGTCAACTTTCAAACTTTTGATGAAAAAAGCAGGTGGGGATTTGTAAAACATGATGCTTTGTCGTTTCAAGTGCAAACTCGAGAGGTTCTTGGTCGTGGTGGATATTTTTGTAAAGTCTTCTCACACCTAAGAAATGCATTGCGTGCATGGTGGGATACTGAAAAACCCAGAGAGCCATATGGCTCTAAATCAATTGGCGGCCTTTTACATAAGATATCTGTGCGTGACTGGACGATGCTTTATGAATTCTTGGAAGTGATGTTTTCTGAAAGGGCAGATTGTTTAGCAACTTTATTATTGAAAGAGGTGAAGGAGCAAGCTGAAAAACGTGTGCAATCAATATGCCCCTTTGGTTGTGATCATCAATCTAGAACAGAGCAGGATAAGATGCCTAGCTATGATAATCTTGTAGGTTTCTCAGAAAAGCTAACATCAAGCAGTCATGCAATTGAAGAAATCCAATACTCTGTTGAGAGCTTTATCGGAAAAAGTCTCTGGGATACTGTTTACTCTTTCTGGAAGTGCTACACGCAGTGGCTTATGCTCATCTTCGAACATTGCCCCGTGCTCAATGTTCAAGTGATGGTTGAAAAAGCTCGGTCAGTTTCATTGCTTTGATTTTACTGCTGTTGCCAATAATAGTTCTCAATCTTTGAAACAGGCTAAGGGAGTTTTTTTTTATAGCAGAGCAACAGGTTGGACCACGACACCGAGCCTTTATGAGAAAGGAGTTATCTGTTTTAGGTAATAAATTTTTGCAACCCATCGTTATGCCATAAGTTCTTGCCGATTGTACTGTTATGCAGCCTCAAAGCACTTGAATTGTATAGATGAGCCTTCGATTTAAATCCCATATTTACCAACTTATACACAGCTTTAGTCAGTATTCTAATCTGATATCAACTGACTCATGCACATTGTTTATTAATATTGGTTGGTGGGTCTTTCAGCTCTTTGAATCAAGGTACAGTTTAGACTTTTGATAGACAGGGTGTAATGAACGACTTTCATTTCTGAAGCATAAGGAGAAAGACTGCTTGACTCTTAGCTATGTCATCAATTTCTAATTATGCTATGCTGGTCTGCTATATCTTTTGAGGTTTGTAGAGGGGTCTTGTCTTAATGACCCTAGTCTCTTCTCAATAGTATCTCCCTAGGTTGATTACAAGTTGATGAAGGCCCCTCTCTTTGCAAGGTCAGAGTGAATTGAGTGTAATGTGTAGCGGAAGTGATTTATGCTGATAATTACGATGAGTGCTCAGTGTGTACTCAAGGTTCCTTTTACTTCATGAGAGAGTTCCTTTTTCTTCATGAGATAGATGTGCAAAAGACTAGAGAGAGAAGAGAGAATGATACTGTGACTGATAGAGAGAGAAGAAAGCTAACACCAGCAGGGGTCCCAAACCTCCCTCCAAGGGCCCCCCTCTCAATCGCTAGAGTTTACTTTGATTGCACAATTGCTAATACAATGGTCCTAAATGTTGATGGAATCTTGCTGTATTTAGGTGCTTGGATTTGCAAGGCTAATGGCTGAAAATAGGAAACGCTACTGGAATTGATGTAAGGTGCAGCGGAAGTGAATGTTGAACTTTGCTCAAGTTGAGTGCTCCGAACTGTGCTCAAGGTTCCTTTTACTTACAGAGGGGAGAGCCTTCCGTTCCTTTAATGAGAGAGTGCAAGTGATCACAAACAAAGTGGATAAACACTGTGAATGAAGGTGCTGAGATTGAGAGAGAAGAATACAACACCAAACAAGTTGTCAAACCCTCCTCCAAGGGCCCCTCTCTTGATGGTGGGAGAGGTCTATGCTATTGATTGCACAAATCTGGTACAAGATGCTCATGCAAGTTTGTGAGGCTATGATGCAATGTGGATCTAAGTTTGGAGACGACCTCGACGACGAGAGCGGCGATGACGTATGGCTGAATTGCTATTTGCTGGTTGTTTCTCTAACTGCTGAAAACATTTCTTGCATGCTGTCCAAAAACACTGAGTTCATGCTGTCCAAAACGCTGATTTGGCTGGCTAAAAAACGCTGATTTTGTTGGCTTTGAAAAACGTTGGATTGTTGGTTGAAAAACGCTAGCTGGCTAAGGCTGAAAACGCTGTCCAATGGGGCTGATTTGCTACGAAGGTGGCTACTGAAAACGTTGGGTCTCACTGATGGAAAACGGCATGCATTTGCAAGGTTTCTTGCTTGATCTTAACATCCCTATCTGAACTTAACATCCCTATCTGAAACAATCGATTTTGGCAAACCACAGAGGGGGTACCAATGCTTTATGAACAACCGTGCCACATCTTGTGCAGCGACTGTGGCCTTACAAGGAATCAACATGCAAAACTTGCTGAAACACCAACAATTGTCAAACATTGAGTGTTCTTTGAATGCAAACTAGGTGGAATGTTAGTCACAAAATCCATGGAAATATCTTGAAAAGGTCCATCGGGAATAGGCAGAGGAAGCAAGAGGCCTTGCTGCTTACCCCGAGGAGCTTTTACCTTTTGACATATAGTGCACTGTGTGACATAACAAAACACATCTTTTCGCATTTTAGGCCAATAAAAGAATCTTTCTATTTTTTCCAAAGTGGTGTTCATTCCTCTGTGTCCACCTGTGAGAGAGTCATGTGCATCATGCAATATGGTTGGCTTGAGAGAGGGCAACACACATAGACGTTGACGAAAATACAACAAACCATCACGAATGAGATAGTTGCTTGGCCCTTGGGAAGCAAGAGCCTGCAACCATTGCTTACCAAACTCGGAATCCGCATATTGGTTCTTCATGCTGTCGACAGACACACCTTGAATAGAAACTGTGGATCTTGATTCAAGAGCCAAAATCTGTCCTTTGCGACTCAATGCATCTGCAACAGGGTTAGCTTTTCCAGCACATAATCAAACCTCGAAATTGCTCAAAAAATTGTGACCACCGTGCACGGCGTTCACTCCAATGTGCAGTAGGCATAGACTGGAGCCACTTGAGGGCTTGGTGATCTATGCGAAGTGTGAACTCTCTACTACAAAGAAAATGCTTCCAATGCTTAAGAGAGTGAATGACAGACAAGTTCTTTATCATAAACTGAATAGTTCTTTTCTGCACTATTGAGCTTCTGGCTAAAAAAAGCTACTGGACGACCATGCTGCTGAAGCATAACACCTACGGCGACATTGCTCGCATCTGTCCATACCTTTAAGGGGTCATCCCAAGAGGCAAGGATAAGACACGGTGCTTCTGTCACCGCAACCTTGAGAGCTGCAAAAGCCTCAATGGTTGCTTTGGGCAAGTCTACGCGCTGACGGCGAGTCTTTACCCCTTTCAAAGCATCAGTCATAGGTGCGGCAATGCGTGCAAAATTCTCTATGTGCGAACTATATGCTTGACATAAACGAAGAAAAGAGCGCACATCATATGTAGTTTTGGACAAATCCCAAGTACGTATCTGTTCCACCTTTGCGGGGTCTAGCTTGACGCCTTCTGCAGAAATGATATAACTCAGATAAGTAACTTCAGTGAGAAAAAACTCAGATTTCTTAGCTGCAATGTACAACTGACACTCATCCAAACGGGTTAGTACACTTTCGACATCCTTTTCATGTTGTTCCCATGATGCAGAAAAAATGAGAATACATCTAGAAAGATGAACACACATACACCAACCATATCGCTGAAACGGCCTACCATGACACAATTAAATGTACCCACGACACTTGTCAATCCAAAAGGCATAACAACATATTCTCATTGTCCTCGCTCTGTGCGAAAAGCGATTTTGAAGATGTCGCCTTTGAATACCTATACCTGATGGTATCCACTCTTGAGATCGACCGTACTGAAAACCTTTGTCTCATTGAGCCTATCAAGGATATACTCAATGCAAGACATCGGAAACTTGTTCTTGACGGTCATCTTGTTCAATGCCCTGTAATCAACACATAAACGAGACGAACCATCTTTCTTGCGGACAAACAAAATAGGAGCAGCAAAAGGACTTACATTCGGACGTATGGATCCTCTAGCCACCAACTCCGTGAGTTGCCGCTCTAACTCTTCCTCCTGAGTCTTGTTCAAATGGTAGGGAGCCTTATTGACAGGCCGTGCCCCCTCCATAAGCTCGATGCGATGGTCCTCCGGCCGCTCGGGTGGGAGACGAGGTGGAAGATCATTTTGCAAAAAGAGATGCTGAAACTTGGTAAACAAAGCTGAATACCTGTCTGGAGCCTGAATGCTCTAGGTAACTGGAACAGCATAGATGAATGCTACTTGTGCTCCTCGTCGTAATTCACGCTTTACCTGCACATGAGAAATGAGAGGCAAAGAATGCAGACCCTCCTCAGCACGAATGATCATGGGAGAGTCACTCTTGGCATTTAATGTGAGAGTGTTGGCCTCCCAATCAATAAGAGGGTTATGCTCACGAAACCATCTAATGCCCAAAAGCATATCACATCTTGACGCTAAGTTCACGGTCCGCTCTCAATGAGTGAAAAAGGCACAAGGGGAGGCTGGACAAGCCATTCTTTCTTGGGTTTCTTGTCACTCTTCAAAAACACGATTGGGAATCGACACGCCCAAGAGGACTTGGGTTACATGCGACCCGCAACAAGCAAAAAAAAAAAAATGGTTCTTGTGGTTCTTTCCTTGAGTGATACAGAACACTGCCAAAGCTCTGATACCAATGTAAGGTGCAGCGGAAGTGAATGTTGAACTTTGCTCAAGATGAGTGCTCCGAATGGGCTGAAATTTGAATGCTAATGGCTGAAATCTGCAAATCTTTTATCTGTTGAATTCTGCTCTATGACGGTGACGACGTCGATGGTACGATGCGAGGACGACGCGCTGAAAACGCAGATGCTGAAATTTGCGTTTTCCGGGTTGAAACTGCAAACTTCGCGGATCTGACCGTGCGGCGAGGATCTGCTGCGGGAAGGTGAGATCTGTGAGGTTCGGGACTTGTTTTGTTGTGTTGAAAACTGAAAACGCTGATGCTTCTAACTGTTCGGTCGTGAAGGATCTGCAAAATGCTAGGATGGTATGCTGATCCAAAAACGCTAGGGCTGAAAATGGTTCCTGCTGCAAAAATGCTGTGAATTTGTTGGTGCAAACCACTAACGCTAGGGCTGATCTGTCCTCTGCTGTCGCCAGGCGGATGCAGATGCAAAAACACTGGCTGATCTGGGTTCTTGATGGAAAATGCTAGCCTTGCTGCAGATGTTGCAAAACGCTAGGCATCTAATGCTGATGGGGGGTCTTGCTAAGAAGTTGCACTATTCAACAAACTGTTCCTGCTGCCTCTTCTGCCAAAAAGTGCTAGCGCTAGGTTTTTATATATACAAACTTAGTAAATTTGCCCTACCTAGTTCCCAACAAAAGTCACTTTAAAATAATAAGTGAAAAATGTCAAAAATAGGCAAAATAGGTCTATGCACTGTAAAAATGATCCTGATGGGTTTTGATGGAAATCTAATGATCATGTTATATGCAACCAGAGGATATGCATCTACTCTAAGTGTCTAGATATGCACGGTCTGCGAATAGACTCACAAAAATGCCAGATCACTTCCTATTCTAAACTGACTTGATTGAACTGAACCCTAGTCATGCTGTAGCTTGTCCACGGACACATGGGGTTGGATGTGTCACGTGACACCAAGGTTGTTATTTCCCACCTCACGTCGATTGGCCGGCCGCTAAGTGCACGGTCCGCTCTCAATGAGTGAAAAGAGGCACAAGGGGAGGCTGGACAAGCCCTTCTTTCTTGGGTTTCCTGTCACTCTTCAAAAACACGATTAGGAATCGACACGCCCAAGAGGACTTGGGTTACGTGCGACCGCAACAAGCAAAAAAAATTCTGTGGTTCTTGTGGTTCTTTCCTTGAGTGATACAGGACACAGCCAAAGCTCTGATACCAATGTAAGGTGCAGCGGAAGTGAATGTTGAACTTTGCTCAAGATGAGTGCTGCGAACTGTGCTCAAGGTTCCTCTCCCTTCCGTAAGGGAGAGGAACCTTGAGCACAGTTCGCAGCACTCATCTTGAGCAAAGTTCAACATTCACTTCCGCTGCACCTTACAATTGATGGGATTTGTGATTGACGATGAGGCCATGGGCTGATCTGCTAATGCCCATGTCGAGGATGTTGATGGCGATGGCGAAAATGAGCTGAAATCTGAAAATGCTCTATGGATCTGGGGCTGATTTTACTAACATTAGGGCTGATCTGGTATTGCATGCTGAAAATGCTGGTGGGCTGAGTGACCCATCACATTTGATGCATTGGGTTCTTGAGAGCTAGCCCCAGTAGGTATGTTCCCTCATCTTGTACCCCATCATAGTAACAAGGAACGGCGTTTCTTGCCTAAAGAAACTAACCTGCCGTTTCTCATCGTCTCAGACCAAGAGAAATGGCATTTCTGACCAGTTTATTTAAGGTAAAAAAATGTGCTTGTCCCTTTTATCAAGACTCTTGTGGCTTTTGAAGACACTTATAGCGGCTTGTGGACATTTTGGGAGCCTCTGTGAGTTTTATAATGGTTTGTACACTATGTTAATTTTTTACATAATAGAAAACACCGTTTCTTGATAATTTTTGCGTCAATCGAAACTCCGAAAGTGTGGGTCGTTTTCCATTTTTACCGTTCTCTCTTTTGGGTGGTGACTATGTATTGTGGATTGTCTACAAGTAGATGGGAGTTGCCTACTTTTCATTCCAAAATACACATTAAGAGAATGAGGTTGAAGCAAAGATGGCCGATGATCCAGTGGGTTTCCACATTATGGAACGAGCAGGATGTGATGCTTTATTTGGCATGTTATATTTCTTCAAGTATTATGGCACTCTTAATGCTTGAGAGCGATAGGTCACTTTGAAGCACAGAAAAAAGGAGATATTGCTGAACATGAGTTTGACTACTGAGACGGAGGAGTTGAGTACGGTCCAAAGTGAATAAACGAACTGAGCAAAAGTTCACTTTGAATCATATGAACAAGGAGATAGTATAAAATGAGTAAAAGAATTGAGCTCATGAACCATGAATTTTGTATGTGTGAATATGAACTACCTTCTTTTTCTTTGAGTAGATAGCTTAATCTATTGTATGGTTCCAATGCATGCCTAGTATCATCTTTACCACCAAATTTATCTTCCGTAATTTTTAGAGCTGCCTTTTTTCTTGAAATGTTGAACACTCCATCTTCATATTCCTTTAAAGTGAATAGGAAGAAACTGGGCATGTCATTGATGAACAGACTTAAGAAGAAGATCAGAATTGCGTGAACCATTATATGTACTAAACTTTATCTTATTCTTGAGTTAGGAGGGACTTGAAGTTGAAGAAGAAGAGCTAATTGAGGAAGAGAGTGAATAGTATTGACACCTTCGCTTATGGTGAGATTTTCTCAATGAGGAAGTAGCTTCTTATCACTATGATAAACTTGAGAAGGCACTTGATGTTTTTGAAGAGGAGGATAGACCTC
The DNA here is from genome assembly GCF_014529385.1 of Adiantum capillus-veneris. NCBI lineage: Eukaryota > Viridiplantae > Streptophyta > Polypodiopsida > Polypodiales > Pteridaceae > Adiantum > Adiantum capillus-veneris. The sequence goes on from NC_140958.1 coordinate 58,710,500, forward strand.
GACGTCGACGAGTTCTCTTCCTTTGCTTTGAAGTAGAACGTCTTGTCTCCTCTTGAAGATGTTTGAAGAGCTTGTGATATAGCACTTTGTTCCTTCATTTGCAAATAGAATTATGCTCAAGCAATTGTGCACACAAGGAAGTATATAAGCCCCATTAGTGTAGGGTTGAGGATCAAACCAAAGTTTTGATACCACGATAAGTGCCCTGAACAATGTATGCTCACCACTTAGAAAACTCAATCAATGTGCTCAAGAAAAATCAAAGAGACTAGAAAGAGACACAATGAGGATTGAAGATCGGAAACCCCCAGAAGAGATTTAAGTTTGCTCAACCCAAGTATCTTAGGATTGAGCTAAGTTTGAATCATTGTAAGAACAAAAAGAGAAAGTAAGAAAGCATTGTGACAAGTGTCCAACTACATGTCAAAACGATGGACATGTCTCAAATTCTGGAAGCTTTGCATTAAGTGTCCCGCCACTTATCCTTCTAGAATCTTCTAGAACCTTCCATCTTTGAAAAATTGCTAACAAAAAGAAACATCAATATGGATGGATATCGAAGGAAAGTGCTTTTTGTGTATAACACAATTCAAGCTTTAGAAAAGGAATACAAAATTCTTATAAAGAGATAAAAGCATTTCATGCAATTAGCTCACATATGCATATTGAGCAATCCTTATGATTATGCAATCTTATTGGAAGTAATTGTCTTTTCAAGCAAATTTAGCCCACACTCCAATGCATTATTCCTTTATTTGTGCAAGTTTAATCTCGATATGCAAGAGTTTTCAAATCAGAGGTGCCTTTTACGATTATTTAGGTGGAAGTGTGCACCAGTTTTTCTTAATCCACTGTGTGGATCCACCATCACTTGTGATACTATTCTAGATATCTTTAGTTTTAGAAAAGGAAACAAGGTTTAGGTGAATGATATGCTTTGCTAGTAAAATGATACAAGTTCTTTTTCTATTGAGTTGTGACAACAAGTTATCATCTCAGGCACCATCCATAGTAGCAAATTCTCTGTCCCACATGACATTATCAAAGCAGATTTGGTCACACCGCTCATGTTTATTTTTGACAGTACTTTTTTATCTAGAGATTGAGGGAGCTACAATAGAACAAACTTTCATGCATATCTCTGCAGACATCTAAGCAGCTGGTAGCTGTGTGACATGAAGCGTTTCATGGTTTTGTCCGTTTTGAGGTTTTAAAACGTTTCGTTTTGGGGCAAGAGAGAAGCAAAAACCGATTTTATATAATATATATACATATGTAATAATATGTGTGTGAGTGTATAACAATGTATGTGTATGTACAGAGTTAAAATACCCATATCTATATTCATAAGCACACACGTTCATATGTGTGCACATGCATGTGTAAGTAAGTTTAGATACACACATACATTAAATTCCTTCTACACATGCATACACTCAAATATTCAAACATATATACAATTCGAGGAGACAAAGGAAGGTGAAGATATGGGATTGAGTGCCAGTGTTGAGAAAAGGATAGCAAATATCAATTTTCTTGCAAGAGAAAAAACCCAAATCTATTCTTTCGTTTGAGCACATGAAAACTTTAAAAGTTTTACTTGTTTTGAGGAGTTTTGCGTTTTGACTGTTTCATCTAAAATTTTTAGAATTTTGGGGTTTCAAAGCTGCAAAACGCATGACTTGAAACAAGTTTCGCGTTTCGACCGACTCCTTGCAAGTTTTTGCGTTATTTTGTCACATTAATTGGCGGAGATGACACAGAGATTCAATGCACATGGACATTGAGTGGCTCCTTGTCTCCCACCGCTTCAAAATGGCCGAGCCCATTTATATACCTCTCACATAGTGAGAGGACCCAGGTGCTCAAACAAGATCTCTATAGTTATACATACGAGAGAGATGGTTTACACTGAGGGAACATTTTCTACCAAAGATGTTGTATTACATGTTAGAGTTCAGTTTTCTGTCCTGTGGTAGCTCCGGTATCTCCCACGAGCAGATTAGGGAGTGAGGGCTGTTTTGTGGTTGTGCCCGGCTGTACTTGAGGCAGACGTACCTGTACACGGCGGTGCACTTCACTGTCTTGAGTCTTCTGTAGTTCTGCTACTAAATATGTGTCCCAGGTCACTTTCAATGAGTTTACATATTTATTAGCACATATTAGCCATTTATGGGATCGTGGGGTTTTTTGGCTGAGGTAGGGCAAAATGGTAGTTTCCCTATATAGGCACCCCCCCCCCCCCCCAAACAACCCCTTGTACTTTTGGCATGTTGTTCAGTACAGAGGTCTAGCGTTTGGGCATTCACTCTCTCTCTAGCGTTTTCAGCTTTGCTAGCATTTTGTGTTCGTGCACTTTCTCTCTAGTGTTTTTGGCATCCTCATCGATCTCTCTTGCTGCTGTTTTGGCAGCGATACCTCTCCCTTGCTAGCGCTCCCCTACTACAGCGTGTGCACACCCTCTTCGGTGTGCCACATCCCGTGGTGTGTGCTCATGCCTGTTCGGTAGGCGGTATGTGCTAGGACCTTGATGATAAGGAGATCTATTGTCGCAGGCTTGGGCACCCCAAGTCGAGATCCCGACACGACACACGAGAGAATCACTTAAAATACTTCACAACTTTAAAATCACAGTTCAATTTGGTCAACACAGCCCGGTGTAGTTCCGTGCCTAGAGGTATTGGCCCCAAAACCTGGCGCCCCTTTCGGTGTTTCTTTATTATATTAAATCTTGAGCAAAGTACAACCCCCGAAGGGGTCCTCTGCTCTCAGACTTTGTGTCCAGATGCTCTGAAGAGTGAGGCTCCCAAGGGTCCTTTTATTCTTACAAGGGATGCCAAAAGCAGAGCCCCAAAAGCTTAAAAACTCAAAAGCAAACAATCCCAAAAGCAACTGGCAAAAAGCTGCCCCAAAAAGCCAGCAGCGCAAATCGCAGAATTTCCATACTGTTGCCACGTCAGCATGTCAGTGCGTCATGCGGAATTTCCACCACGTGGCATGCTATCCACACAGCCTGCCAACGCAATTTACGGAACTGCCATGTCATCAGCTTGTCAGCCACATCATCAGCTCTGCCACACGTGCGCATGTGTGTGTGCGCGCGCGCATGCGAGTAGCATGGCCATGTCATCATTTTGTGACATCTATTGGCTGCCGAAACGGAGAGGTAGTTTGCTTGTGGTTGCAGACAAGTTCATCACCCGATTCACCCTTTTCCCTTGCACCTTTGACATGGTATCAGAGCCACGACGTGCTCTCGAATCGGATTGGTGATTCGTGCGAGTTTGTGGTGCTGATTTTTCGCGACGAAAAGATACGGTTTATTGTTTTTTTTTGCGTTTTTCACTCTTTTGGGGCTGATTTCGGCTGTATTGGGCAGATTTTTAGATTTTATTTTCTATCTCGACCTAGCCACATGCTTAGATTCTCCAACACCATGTAGAGGAGTGATGATTCTGAAACCAATTCAACCCATGGTGATGAAGTAAACCATGAGGATGGGATCGGCGGCGGTGAGACCACCGTCAATGAAGAATGGGGAGATTGGTCCTAGCTCTACTCCGGCGTAGGTGATCAATCAATCAAGATACCTACACTCCCTACCTTTCCCTCCGATTGGCAATTGAATGGAGACAACTATGCCATTTGAAAAGCCACCATGATGGCGGTCTTTGACTCTTACGAGCTTGGAGGTTTTGTCTCGAGCAGCTTTCAAAAGCCAAAGGACCCAAAGGGAGCAAAGTTATGGGAGCGTGTCAATGCTCGGATCTGGTCCTTTATTATCCTCAACACTACACCATCGGTGATTTAGCCATATACGGTTGATGAAAGATGAGTTGATTTGGGATCGGCTTTCTTCCCTTTATGATCGAGTTTCTCCAATGAAGCGTATAGCTCTCGAGGTGCAGTTGAGGACCTTGGATGCGAAGCACTGTGCAGGATCACATCAACAAGATGCAGGAGCTTCAAGAGGAGATACTTCATATGGGAAAGCTTATCGGTTTAGAGGACATGGCCATTCAGCTTTTAGCCCAATTGTCTCCTCGATACACCAACTTCTACTCTTCCTTGATTATCAGTGGCCGGTTGAATACTATCACTTCGGACGGGATAGTTCCAATGGTTTTGGACCAAGAGGAGCGGTTCAAAATGGGGAAGAAGTTAAGCTCTGAAGCCTTGACTGGTTCTTCCAACAAACATCAAGAAGCAGAAGGGCAAGAAGAAAAGCAACAACACCAAAGACAAGAAGAGTGATGCCGAGCGTGACTCCTTGAAGGCGGAACGGCATTGCAACAATTGTGACGAGAAGGGACATTATTGGAGGAATTGTCCAAAGCGAGTTGGAGAGGCTTCGACTTCCTCGGCGGCAGTGGTTCAGTCACCAGCCTTTGTTCATTGGGAGATTCTCCCCTCGACGGACTCTCCAAGGACATCGGAGGCTATGATGACTCTTGCGGGTCAAGACGGTCGTGATTGGATTCTTGACAATGGTGCCTCACGGCACATGACACCTTCGAAGGATCTTTTGTCCAACATGCGACGACACTGTGGTACTATTTTCATTGGTGACAAATCTGAAATTCCTATTCACGGCAAGGGTTCCATGGAGCTCATTCCCGATGGTAGAGGGGGTATGCATACCTCCAAGGTACTTTATGCTCCAAAGTTGGGATTTCATCTTATGTTTGTGCACGAGGTGTGCAAGCTTGGCATGGAGGTGATCTTTACAAAGGACTCGGTATCTGTTCGGGATCGGCAAACGGACAAAGAGGTAAGAGGGGGCTCAATAGAGAACTGACTCTATCGGCTCCATGCTCTTTCTTCATCGACTCCGATACCCCCAGGTGATCTTTGGCATTACAGGTTTGGCCATTTGAACAATTATGCTCTTCGACTTGCTTTTCGTGACAAATGCTTACAGGCTTACCAGATGTTGGGAGTAAAGCATTGAAAATGCATTACTTGCATTTGTAGGAAACAACATCGAGAATTTATCCCGAGGCTTGCTACATGCCGAGCCATTGCTGAATTGGAGTTGGTTCACACCGACCTTTGTGGACCTATGCAGACCCCTTCCCTCGGCGAGGCTTTCTATTTCATGTTACTGGTGGATAATTTCAACCGCTTTACTTAGGTATATTTTCTGCAACACAAGCACGAGGCATTTGGCCTCTTCAAGAATTGGCGTACTTTTGTGGACAAGGAAAGCAATCAAGTGTTGAAGACTATTCGAACGGACAAAGGTGGGGAGTCTATCTCCGATGCTTTTATTCAGTTTTGTTCGGACCATGGTATCAAGCGAGAGCTTGCGAATACCAATTCACCTTCAGAGAATGTAGTCGTGGAGCGGAAGAATAGGACAATGGTAGAAATGGCACGGACCATGCTTGAGCATCGAGATTTACCTAAGTCCTTATGGGCTGAGGTAGTTGCGACGGCTATCTACACCATAAACCGATCTCCAACCTCTTCACTTCCTAAGAAGACACCATTTGAAGCCTATTTTGGTAAGAAGCGCGACGTCTCCCATTTTCAGATTTTTGGGAGCGATGCCTATGTCCATGTACCGAAGGAGCAAACGGGGAAGTTTGACCGCAACACCCGGAGAATGTTTTTTGTCAACTACACCTCTCTTTCTGTGGGATATCGACTTTATGATCCAGAGAAGAAGGACGTTGTAGTCAGCCGTGATGTTGTCTTCAATGAGATCTTACCTTCAGAGTCCTTCCACTCCCAAGCCTTCCACGATGACGCCCGACTTGCCGATACTTGGAGACCCGGATTTTGATTTGTCCATTGATGAGTCCTCTTCTCCTATCCTTGTCCCTTAGTCACGGAGGAGCCGATGATGTAGATGAAGTGGTTCTCATCATAGTGCCAAGCTAGAGCTAGATATACGAGTAGCTCCCACAAAGGGAGCAAGCCCGACAAGTTGCTAAGTGGCTATTGGATTTTCCACCAGATTGGTGTGGAGCCGGTACCACACGACGCTCTCAGCTCTCAGTGACTTCGACTTACTGAGGTGGATGAGCCTTTACTTGAGGTGAATTATGCATTGACGTCTACAGTGATCAGGGATGGAGTTCCTCTTACAGCTGAGGAGGCACTTCCACAACCAAAATGGAAGTTGGCTATGCACAAAGAACTTGATTCCATCAAGAAGAACAACACATGGGTGTTGGTTGCGCAGCCCACCAAGCGGAAAGTGATTGGGGTCAAATGGGTTTATAAGACCAAGTACAAAGCTGATGGTTCTTTGGACAAGCACAAGGCGTAGACTATGAGGAGACCTTTGTAGCAATCGCTCGGATGGCGACCATACAATTTTTTTTTGCCCTTGCTGCCTTTTTCGGGTGGTCAGTTTTTCAAATGGCTGTGGTTTCGACATTCCTCAATGGTGATCTAGAGGAGGAGGTTTATGTGGAACAACCTCCAAGGTTCGAGGATCCAAACTTTGCAGACATGGTTTGTGCTCTATGCCCTCGAGCAATCCCCTCGAGCGTGGTACTAGAAGATTCGTGGTACTAAGACACTCCTTTCGATGATCTTCAGCTGACCTAGACTTGTACATTTAGCATGAGGGAGGATTAGTGACGCTTATTATTCTCTACGTCGACGTTGTGATTATAGGTAGGCATGTTGAGCACATCCACAGTATTATGGCAACCTTGGCAGAGGAGTTTGAGATGAGAGATTTTGGCCTGCTTCATCATTTTCTTGGATTAGAGGTTTGGCAAACAGAGGGGGTATCTTCCTCTCTCAGGAGTGGTATATCCAGGAATTGTTGGAAGCATTTGGCATGACCGAGTGCAAATTTATCTCTACTCCCATAGATCCCAATCAAAAGTTGTCACAATTTGATCTCCCTATTGTAGCAGATGCTACACAGTATCGGAAATTGGTTGGTTCTCTCATTTGTGTTCTCGATACCCGATTTGATTTGAGTTTCTCAGTGGGTCTTCTCAATTCCTCATGCAGAAACCTGCCAAGTTACATCTAGAGCAGGCTCTTGGACCCTGCGATATTTGAAGGCGACCAAGTCATTAGGCATTCACTATGCGGCTGGAGGTAACGCCGAGATCATTCTATAAGGATGGGTGATTCAAATTGGGGAGGTGATCCAGACGGATGACGGTCTACTACAGGTTATACCTTTTCTTTTGGTTCAGGAGTAGTTTCATGGAACAACAAGAAACAGCCAACAGTTGCCTTGTCTTCCACATAGGCAGAGTACCGTGTTGTTTGCAGTGCTACATGTGAGTCAGATGCTACTTTTGGAGATGGGCTTTCCGTAACAGACGACCATTATGTACTCAGACAACAAGAGTTGTATAGCCATTGCAAGGAACCGAATGTTCCATGCCCGGACCAAGCATATAGAGATACAATACAATTTTGTTCGTGATAAGACCAAGGATGGCTCTATCCGACTAGAGTACATCGTGACTTTGGATAACCCTATTGACATCTTCACCAAACCTCTTCCACAAGAGACATTATCCTCTCATACCAGCTCCCTAGGACTTGTTTCCTGTCCAGGAGCTGAGACTCGAGAGGGGGTGTTAGAATTCAGTTTCCTGTCCGGTGGTAGCTCCAATATCGGGCCCAGGAACAGATTAGGGAGTGTGGGCTGTTTTGTGGCTGTCCCTGGCGACACTTGAGGTAGACGTACCTGTACACAAGTGGTGCACTTCATTGTCTTCCTCACTCGCTAGGCCAGCATGAGGCGGGACCCTTGTTCTAGGGTTTCCTGGGGTCAGAGTCTCGAGTCTTCTACAAACTTTGCTACTAAATATGTGTTCCAAGTCACTTTCAACGAGTTTACATATTTATTAGCACATTTTAGCCATTTATGGGATTGTGGGGTTTTCTTGCTGAGGTAGGGCAAAATGGTAGTTTCCCCATATAGGCAGCCCCTCCCCCCCCCCCTCCCTCCCTTTTGTACTTTTGGCATGTTGTTCAGTACAGAGATCCAGCGTTTTCAGCTTTGCTAGCGTTTTGTGTTCGTGCACTTTCTCTCTCTAGCATTTTTGGCATCATCATCGATCTCTCTCTTGTTGACGTTTTCTGGCATCGATACCTCTCCCCCTTGCTAGTGCTCCCCTTCTATAGCGTGTGCCCATTCGGTGGGAGGTACGTGCTAGGACCTTGACGGCAAGGAGATTTATTGTGATAGATACGAGATCTATTGGCTGCCGAGTACGGAGAGGTGGTTTGCTTGCGGTTGCAAACAAGTTCATCACCCGATTCACCCTTTTGGGTTTCACCTTTGACATTACAAAGGTCATTTCATTACTATTCTAGAGGACGACTTCATCCTTGACTAGGATATATGGACAAATATACGATACATAGTGCTAGAGTGGTGATTGAACATGTGAGATTCATCTCATAGACTAGAGGTTGAGGTTGATTGGTTAGTCTAGATTGACAGAGACTGGAGGATTTCGTAGTGGATGTTACATGTAGAGGTGGGGTGGAGAGGGAGGAGCACTATGTATGCAAACGCCCAACGTATGAGAGGATACGGAGACAATGTACAACCCTTTTCACAGGATAGTTCATTTTTACGAGTAACTAGAGTTGAAAGACCAGAGACAACTGGGTCGCTTCTTACTAGAGATTTAGAGACATAGGGACACTCTCTAGTCACTTGCGCACCCCATTGGAGGGCAACAGTCATAGCTTATAGACTTCTTTCAAAGAGCTTCTCCAATACCACCCAACGACATTTTGAGAGAGGTCATACTTCAACAGGCAAAGATTGTTCGTGCCGTCGACGCCCCAGAGCACGAGGATACCAAGCCTAGAGAGTGTACATCATAGGGCCATCCGAGAGATACGACTACATGAGCGAACCAGACAAAGGGAAGACCCTGTTGCTATGCTGCAGGGACTCTAAACTCCCTACCCACTGATGCATGTCGTACTACACTCCTAGTTTGGTACTGGATGGAGCTAGCTTGTCTTTTGCATATCATTGTTGTATTTTTCTTCACATATAGTTTCACATCCATTTGAGATAGAGTTCCATCGCTCATCCCTCATATACATGTATACACACCCCACTCCAATCTATTTTATTTTGTGGCATGCTATTTTCAGCACTTCTGTTCTTTTTTCTGGATAGCCTAGCCAGAGGACACACACATGTACACCATTCTGGCCTCTTAGTCCGCAGAATTCGGCCTCTAGAAGATGTTAAGAAAGCTTTCTTTCTTTCTCTCTCTCTGTGACATCCCTCTTTTGTGTCTCCACTCCACTTCACTATACACTATAACAAGAATGAACTAACATGAAACAACAAGAGATCATTTGCATCTGTGGCTGTTTTCAATGTTTGTTTACTTTAGATGCAGGGTTTTTCTCTGGGTATCATATAAAGTTCCTTTTCAGTCTACCCGTATGCTGTAGAAGGTGGCTCCATAGATTGTGAGATATTTGCTACAGTAAGGCTCTTTGGAAGGAGACTCAAAGTTATGGATTCTTATGATAAGAGGAAGATTTGTTTTATAAATTCTTAGCTGCACAGTGTTAATATTTGTACCGGCATAATAGCAACAAGTTGTTATCAAAGCATCTCATTTGATAATGGTTTTGTTCTGTGAAGGAGTCAAATACTTCTGAGGTATGGGCTGCGGAGAGTTCTTCAATCAGGGTACACTTTGCTGACTTGTAGTGATGCCAATGGTTTGACATCAGAGTCTGAAGTTGACCTTCTGCAATCTATTCAACATTTATTACAGGTATACGTGTTGAACGCAAATGCATTTGTGTAGTATTTATTTATTTTGTAGACTTTCCATGGTAGATCCATATTATCAATGAGGTAAAAGCATATGGACTTTAAGACATATTTATATTATAATCTATGCGGGATGAAAAGCATATGATTATTTATTTGAAGTTAGGACAGGATTGGTGTTTTTCATTTCTTGGTAGATATGTATACGGTAAAAGGAAGGGCATGAACATTGGGTTAGTGTTAGGCTTAACAAGGTGTGAAGTCCACAACATGTATGTTGTCTTTTGACAACTTTGGTTGCTGCAAGAAATCGACTTATCAGCTTATGTGAGAGTTTTTTGGTGTCTGTAGCACAAAAGCTAAACTTTATATAAGGACCTCTGACCCAATCTTTGGTCTGGCTTGACTTTCTTTTGCTGGTAAGTACAAGACATTCTGGCTCTGGTTGATCAAGGGACAAGGGCTCATGTGCTGAATGTTCCAAGAAAAGTCGTTATTATAGACGACGTAGTCAGTACAGGTCAAAATGCTAAAGTAGGTCAGATGCAGGGTGCCTAGGGTCAGAGTTTGGCTATTTGTGGGACTGGCTACCTTATGTATATCGCCCCGAGTGGGTAGACTTAGTGTTTTTTATTCTTGCTGTTGGTCTACTGTGGGGGATTTTCCAGTTGTGGGAGGCCCTCACTTTTATTGTAGGCTGCCGTATTGGATGCTTGGGACCCAAATTTCCAGCAGCCCCCTTAGTGAAATCATGTTTATGAGCATTTGTGAGCAATTTACACCACGGCACACACTCTCTGACTCTCTTGGCACCTCTTTTAACCCGCTGTTTTGCCTGCATCTGACATTGGTATCAGTACCTAGGGGCTACACAAATGGTGAGACCTGTGTGTTAAAGGTGAAAAAGTGTGCAATTTCTGGATCAGATGGTGGTAAAGAAGTCCGAGACACCTGGATTTTTCTTACATACTTCTTCAGGACCATGTTTCAGCAAAGAGGGAATCTGTGTGTTTGGGAGGAGGCACTTGGGGCAGTTCTAAAATTTTTAGAGATTGCCAGTACTTTTCAAGTTTTTGATGCTTTAGAAGTGAGATATGGCTGCGTTTCTTGACGGAGAGCATCATACAGTGTTCACACCTTGTTTCAATTGCCTCCCAAGCCTACAAAACTTGCTTATCTTCCCATTTATAATAGGCTGATTATGACGACATTCATCACAAACCTTCATAAGAAGTATGCGGGATGCTTCTTCATATTGGTAAAGATGATTAGATCATCAAAGAATGTTCTGACAAAATCTTGCTTTTGGAAAAAAATTTATTCATTGTTCTGGTGAATGTAGACAGAGAAGCAGCGACGGGACGAAAAGTTATGAGTGGCTTGGATTGCTGTCTTTGGAATGTGTTCAAGATGAGAGGGTCTCACATCGCCATATTTCTTCTACCATGAGATGAGTGGAAGCTGCATCTTGTGATTTGCCCTCTAGGAGAAAAAAAGAAGAAAATTGAGATTTTCATGAATGAGAGAGTATGGACCTCGGTAATTTGACTTAGAACATATAACTTGATTGGTTGTGCTCTTTCGATAGCAAACTCGTGCACCCACCTAACCTTGCAGTCACAAAGGTGAGAGATGAAATGAAGAGCTTTGTCAAAGTAGTAGTTTACATTGGCATCAATCAAATTGTCATCGAGGAGGATGGCTTCGCGATAACAATCATCGAAATTTTCATAGCTCTTGCTAATTCTTATGCGCATTTGCACATGAATAGATGATTATGCACATGCAATAACGTTAGTAAATACATGATCATTTATTGTTTTGGGGGGTCTGGACCTCACTCTATGGAAAACTCTCTTGCCATGTAGATGGCCACATTGTCAGAGATGTTTGTGCTGAAGGGGAGATTCGGTAGGCACCGGGCCTCTGGTTGTGAATAGAGTTAAGCTAGATTATTAAGAGTAGAGAGACAATCTTTTAGGATGATTAAATGTTAATTACTAGATATAGCAAGATCAAGAGAAGATTAGAGAGATAGAGAGGATTTGAGAGCCAATAGACGTAGATTAATTGAGTTACAAGAATTCACAAACCCAATTCACAAACCCAATCAGAGCACAACAACCATATGCGCAAAATCCTGTTGGCATACACCTTGATGGTTGCACCGGATCTAGAAACCAAGCCCAACCCTATGCATGTAGCTTTGATCCGCCTTGAAAACCTCCAATTGCAAACCCAAAAGCTCCCACTTTAATCGTGGTTGGTAGAAGCTTGTAGATGATCACACAAGACCTTGAATGCCGATTGCTAAATGAGAGAGAGAGAGAGATAGAAATCTCCGTTTGCTTTTCTCTTCCTCCTTCCTCGCACAGCTACGAAATTTGACAAAGCAAAACTATTTCACGTTATCCCAAACACTCCTTTAATAATGCGCCGTTTGGGCACTCCTGAACCTGCACATCCTCTGGCATGTCGAAGAAATAAAAGTACATCGGTTCATCTAGCGGGCCCGCTGTTTCCGCATATTTGAGGCTCGCCCTGTGCCACCGGCAAAGACTGTTCGTGACTTTTGGCTAGAGCTGATCCATAGTCTCAGAGGACAGCTTGAGGGACTACAGGGCAGCTCCGACCGCATGCGGGAGCGCCGAGAGGCTTTCCTTCGACTCTGGCGCCCTGGGCCTTTTTACACCATGGTCCAGGGGGTGCTCAGATGGCACTACTGTCCACCTGTGTGGCTTTTCCCTCCTCCCATCTCTTGATTTAGCCCCATTGTATATATGCTGTTTTTTCATTGGGAGAGTCTCCCCATCATGCTTGTTGTAGCCCTCTCCTGCAAAGGTGGATGTAGCCCTATGAGCAGTTTTCATTAACTAATAGAAGGATCTTTTTCTCGGAAAAAAAAAAAGAAGTGAGCATAATACCTTTAACACTTGAAGAGCGATGCACGCTTCTATTACACTGAACCCATATGTACAATTGATGTGCTAGCTCTACCCTTACCTCTCCTTTGAACACGTTGAGTTGGGGCATACATAGGCTGTAACCCAAAGGCCTCAAGGTAAAGCTGCAATACAATTGGTGACTCTGAGAGTTCATACTCTTCCATCCACTTTGCATCCATAGGTGGATAATTCTTGAACTTCACCAAATAGCGTCTTGCAACTTGTTTCTTAACTTTTCTTTCCTTATGTGCCAAAATCTGCTCAGGTACCAAGTTCTCATCAAGTTCCTCAACTTCTGGTTGATCCTCCTGTGGCATATCTTCTGGCACATCACCCACAAAGGGTCTTAGAAGACTCACGTGAAACGCATTATGAATCTTCCAGGTGTCAGGCAATTTCAGCCTATAAGCAACATCGCTGATCTTATCAAGCACTTGAAAAGGTCCATAGTAACGCATGCTGAGTTCAGGAAACAGGAGTTCCTTGCCCCTCATTTTCTTTAACCTTGCCTTTTCAAACCGTAAGAGTACCCAATCATCAGATGAAAACAACAATTCACGACGGTGATGATCAATAGCCCTTTTAAGACTTCTCCAAGGTAACTTTGGTTTTCTTATACATTTCATCCATGTTCTCAACATATCGATCTGCCTCAAAGATCTTGTCCTTTGTATGCAAAATGGGAGGAACCTTTTTGCCACCTTTAACAATCTCAAAAGGTGCCTTGCCGATTTTGATGCGAACATTTGCTCACATTTGCTCGCTGCTGCCCTCGCCCTCTCCCCTTGTGCACGTACTGCCCCCCCCCCCCCCCCCCCCCAACCCAGGTGGTCTCGCGCTGACCTATCCTGCCTTGCCCGCTGCCCGCAGTCATCCCCAGCGCACAAGCAGCCGCAGTCCGCCCGCCCCGCCTCGCAATCCCGCTCTCTCCGCATCGCCACTCTCCCCTCCACCCTTGTTTTCTGCTCGGCTGAAGTCGTCATCTCCTTCAACGTACTCGGTCGCTCGCAGAAGGCCACCACTCGTCAATGACTCTTCGCCCTTTCTTCACGGTAGCAAACACTGATGGAGGCTCATGCTCCACCTCAGAGGGACTCTTAGGAAGCCCGCTCGCCTGACCGTGCAGAGCCCACCATCCACTTGCTCTCTCGCCGATAGAGCAAGCGAGCCTCGCAGCAGAGGTGGAACGCCTTTAGGCGACTTCCGTCATCTGCAAGATTCTCAACACCAGACCTAGCAGAAGAGAGGTGCGTGATCTTCTCCAGGCTTGCCTTCTCGCAGAGGTGGGCAAGATCTTGGATGTTCAGTTCCTTCGACGCGGCTACTATCAGATAGAGTTCGATACCTCTGAGATGGCGTCCAAGGTCATCGCGATGAGCCCCTTGGCCATCCAAGCAATTCGAGCCCACTCTTGACAGTGGAGGCATGGTTTCGATCTAGCTACTGATGTTCTGGTAGAGGAGGCAGACATACCCATCTCCGTCTGCTTTCTCGGGTTGAGAAGGGAGTACCTGCCACTTTTGTCCAGGATAGGCTCAGAGATTGGAACTGTCTTAGAGACACCTCGCACGACAGTTTCTATAGCTGCCAAGGCGCCCGGCATCCCCACAGTACGTGTTTTGGTTCAGGACACCCACACTCTTCCGAAGGTCATCCTACTACCTCGGGTGAGTGGTGGTTGGTTCCGTGAGAGTGTGGAGTATTCGGGCCTCCGAATCAGTGCTTCATTTGCAGACAGATGGGCCATTTGGCAAAGGCTTGTCCTCGCAGAAGACCCCGACCCACAGCGCATGCGTAGCCTTCCAAGGCTGAGCAGGCCCAACAGCCAGACACTCAGGACACACATGCTGGTACCTCGAGTGAGACCAGCGATCAGATAGCTGACGGTTGGCAGCAGGTGCTTGGCCACCACCGACAGGGGCGGGCTCGCCCCACTGCTCCCCCTGGTGGCTGACCTGCTGCAGCTCAGCAGCACTGGGTTCCGACTAGGAACCGTTTTGACCCCCTTCAGCAGGACCCGCCTGAGGAGGCCCCGTCCACTTCAGCTCCTTCACCTTCGCCTCCTCCTCCCTCAGACGCTGCCGCTCCGCCTCCCCCGCTTCCTCCACCCCCCCTCCCCCACCTCCACCACCGCCTCCCGGACCTCCTCTCTCCCCGGTGGGGCCCTCAACCTTATCTCCCGACCCCTCCACTCCTCCTCAGACGCAGGACACGCATCTGCCGGGATGCCATCTCTTGGTAGTGCCTTCGCTTCGAGCCGTGTGGCTCGAGAGGGACAACCCCACCTGAGGCCGCCTTTTTTGGTGCAGACTTCTCTTTTTGCAGCAGTCCCTAGAGGTTTGACTAGCTTTGACATTCGTAGATGCTAGGACTTCTTCGACTATAGCTTCACGCGGTTCCTTGGCAACTCTTCTCCTGACATGGAGGAGGCTTGCTTTCGAGTCCACGTCCTCTTTCTTGCAGCTAGAGGCATTGAGGCTTTGGACACAGCGGTAGGTTTCTCCTTTCCGATATGCGGTAGGGATTCCACAGAATGGACCCAACACACAGTTCTAGACTGGCTTCAGATTCAGGCTACTGAGTTCTCACACCACACAGGGGACTTTGGGGTGATAGATTTGGTGCAGACACTTTGACCTCTCGCCAAGTTCAGCATGACGCCTCCGGATGCTTCGGGTTGCAGGCACATTGTGGTGCATTTGTTTCCTTACACTCAGAGCCCTCCCTGTTATGTATTTGTACATGAGGATTCTTGGATAGAGGATGTAGCCCTTCGGGCTGCATGCTCGGCTTGGGCCTTGGTGGGACAGTCACTCCTATCTCGATTATCTAGAGGTCGTTCAAATGCGGATTGCTCCCCATCCAAACCGGCCTCAAAGATAGCGAGGTTGGCTGTTGTGATAGTAGTTGTTTTCTCTCACTGACTCCATGAGGATCATCTCATGGAATGTGCAGGGTTAGGAGGGCTCCAGTTTCAGCATCAGAGGGGTCGGCTGCGTCAGGAGCTTCAGAGATGCCTTGTGGATGGTGACATTGACATTCTTATGCTACAGGAGCATCATCTTCGTGAGAGCCTCATTCGACGATGTGGTCAGATTTTGCGTGGTCGCTATGAGACGTTTTGGTCAGCTGCATTTGGACCTGGAGGCATCAAGGGAGGGGTATGTATGACTGTTGCGGACTCTTTGTAGTAGCAGGCCATAGTGGGCAGAGGGATTATTGTGCTAGGCAGGTCTCAGTGGATCACTATGCAGGTTCAGGGTTGCCTCTTGGGCTTCCTGAACATCTATGCGTCCAATTTCGCGAGTGCACGTTTAGAGTTTTGGTCTCATATTGTTGAGTCTCTGCTGTAGACAGAGCAATGGCGCATTGGGAGTGACTTCAACATGTTGGAGGACCCCTCTGACAGGATTGGAGGTAGCCATACTATTATGCATGGAATTGAGTTGGCAGCTTGGGAGAGGTTTTGTATGACTGCGGGTTTCAGATGTGTGGCATCATTCTAGCTTTGTGAGGCCCCTTGACAATTTGGCCCTCTCTCGTTCGGACCACAGAGTGGGAGGAGTGAATCTATCTCGAATAGATCGCTTCTACACTAGTGACCACTTCTGTGACTTGGGTGGGAAAGTCTGCATTCTAGCTGGTACTTCTTTTTCAGACCATGCACCAGTGATCCTCACAGTTACAAATAGACAGAGGAGGGAGAGCACAATGCTTTGTATTCTTGGGAGGGTTTTGCTGGACTCTACGCTCAGAGAGAGATTGGTGGCTCTTTGGACAGAGGGCTTAGCTGTGTAGAACTCTCCTGCTCACAGGGTGGCCTTTGGACTTGCTCAGCTCAGTCGGCTTTTTCTTCAGGAGTCCATGGCCCTCTTGGCTACAGCGAGAAGCAGCGCCTCCGACGGGGCGTTGCTTCCTTGTAGAGGATGCAGGAGCAACATCCAGACAGTCCTTGGTTGGAGGAGCAGTTGCAGCAGGCTCGTCAGGAGCTTGCCAGCACAGAGGAGAGACGCCATGAGTTTGCCTTCCATCGACAAGCATCTTAGTGGACCCAGGTGGGTGACAGAGTGATAGGGGCTTTCTTTAAGGCAGTGGGACCCCGGCATACGCAGTCCAGGGTCAGCCAGTTGAGGAGGCATGACGGTTAGTTGCTTCAGAGCCTAAGGACATGCGAGCAGTTGCTACCGACTTTTATCGTGACCTGCTTTCAGCAGAGCCTCAGTTAGAGTGTCAGGATGCTTACAAAGAGCAAGTTTGGGCACATATGCCTTGTCTTGTGACTGAGGAGATGCGGTAGAGGCTTGAGCAGTCTCTTCACTAGAGGAGCTCCATGTGGCCCTCAAAGCACTTCCCCGTGGTAGCTGTCTAGGTAAGGATGGTTTGACTCCTAGTTTTCTCTAGAGTATTGGGACTTGCTTGGCTCAAATCTCTGCAGCGCTTTTCAGTACATCCTGCACATAAGAGAGATGCCTGACAGCATGAGTGAGGGTCTCATTTACCTCATTCCCAAGGAGGGTGGCTCCTTGGATGAGATTTGACAGTGGCGGCCCATCACCATCCTCAACTCAGCCTACAAAATTATTGCCAAGGCTCAGAGTTTGAGGATTCAGCCACTTCTAGAGAGCATTATACACACAGGACAGGTTTTGTCAAGGAGCATAGTATCCTTGACAACATCTTTACGTTTTGGGAGGCTTCTACCCTTGCTCGCCTCCGTGGTGAGGATCTGGTGATACTTCTTCTCGACTTTGAGAAGATGTGGCTTTCTCGGTTGGTAGTGCTCCTACGCCAGATTGGTTGCCAGGTGAGGGTTTCAAATGGATTCCCCCGAGACTGCAGTTCGATACTTGGGTTGTCAGGTTGGTTTGGACTTGTCCCCTGAGCAACAGATTGCTTCCCTCCTCCTGTCCATCAGGAGGAAGCTGTTACATTGGAGTTCCGCACGTCTTTCCTTGGCAGGGAGAGTTATAGTGGCCAACCAGGTGTTGTTGGCTACTATGTGGTACATCACTTCGTGCTGGATCTTTTCGAGTTCCTGCTTCAGTCAGGTACAGAGGCTGATCAGGACTTTTTTGAGCCCACTTATTCATGTGCTTGTTTTGATCTCTTCTGCATTGTGTTCATTGCGTCTTCCGCTGCCTATTCTGACAACTTCACCCCGGTCGATTTCGTGTCGGGTTCACTGGTTGGCACCAGGCCTTTGACTGTGAATAGAGTTAAGGTAGGTTAATTAAGAGTAGGTAATTTGAGTAACAAGAATCCACAAACCCAATCAGCGCTCAATAACCATAACTGTTGGCATACATTCTGATGGCTCCAACCCAATCCAGAAACCAAGCCCAATCTTGTCTGTGTAGCTCCGATCAACTCGAAAACCTCGTGCTGCAAATCCAAAAGAAATGCACAAGCTCCTGCTCCAATCTTGATTGGTAGAAGCGTGTGGGTGATCACACAAGATCTTGGATGCCGAGCCAATTGAGAGCGAGAGAAATCTCCATTTACTTCTCTCTTCCTGCTTCCTCGCACACGCACAAAATCTGCCAAAGAGGAACCTTTTTCAAGTCATCCCAAAAACTCGTTAGAACTCGCTGCTCCAAAAATAAAAAAAGAAAAAGCGTTTTTAATCATTTTTAGCACTGTCATGAAAGACCCCTTATGGCGTGTTAATATCCGTAGGAATGCCCTCTTAAGCACTTTGGTCGCCTAGTGTGAAACCTGAAGTTTCAGCCTTCAACACTGTTCAACAGCGCATGGCCAAATGGCTGCTAGTCACCCAATGGCAACAATCACCGCCAGCACCACGAGCGTGCCCACCTGCGAGGACAATGACCCACAGTGCAATCTGCCATAGCCAAGGAAGGAGAGCTCTCCTCTCCGTTGGAGATACCCATTGAGTGTTCACCATCTCCGCCATTGCGGACCTGATCTATCAATACTTCCTTCCCTAATTTTCCCTCTACTGCATCAAGAGTTGCGAGTGTTCTACTTGTCATCTTCAAGTCGTGCATGTGCAAGGACTTATTTATGAGCCTCCTGTTTAGTTCTAGATTGCTCTATTACATTTGTGTTAATTGCAAGACTTTTTATTAAATTTTGCAACTTTTGTACAGTGTAAGATAGACTTTAGTGCAAAATGGTTCCATATGGTGTAAAATGGACTCATCAGAAAAGGTGTAAAATTTAATATGGTGTAAAGAGGACTTTTCAGAAAAGGCAGCATATTTCACATCTGGCTATTTATTCAAACTTAATTACATGTTGCATGTTCAATTTTGTTGACGTCTCTATACTGAACATTTTTCACTGTACTTCTAAGTACTTTTTGAGATGATGGTAAGTGCTTTTTTATTTTTTCATTTTGAGAAAACTGTACGCATTCCTTAGGCTTGAGGTTGTCTTTTGTTGGCTTCGGCTGACTATGGTCCCGTGTTCGCCAAAAAAGTGGGGTTTAGTGTATTTCCAACTGGTTAAAATTGCAAAATCCCGGCTAATTTTTGAGCTTGCCTTGAAGAAAACAGGCAAAATTTTACACATTTTAGTGTAAACACCGGAACCTAAAAATCAGGAGAGTTTTATGTGGGCCCTTTTTTTCTCTGGTTAGCAAAAAGGTATTTTCAAGGGCCAAATGCTACATCTCACCACTAGGGACTACATCCATTAAATACTGCTAGCATGACAACTGGCCAGTTGCACTTCTAAAGAGAACTGGCTTCCAAGAGAAGAACCTCATTAAATATTTGTCAGTGGGTCCTAGATACATGTGGCTCATCTTTGTTTTATTGCATTTATGTGATATCTTCTAAAGTATTTGTTTACTTTTAATCAACTTGTAACACCTATGGCCTGCAGGAAGTGGACGTGCGTGATGATACTCTTTCAAGACAACCCTTTACCCAAACAAAAATGCGGCGGTGTTTCCCGGTCAGAAGGTTAAAAGACAGCCAAACCAGGCATAGTCAGGATAAGAACAAGAAGTTGTGCTCGATCTAGATTCTCCTCAAAAAGAAAATTCCCACTTGTTGGGTGCAACAAGTGTGAACAGCGTAGTCATTATGGATGATAAAGAGCTGTAGTCTGTTGTATAATTAAATGTAGCATATTCAAAGTATTATTCAAAGTATGTGGGAGCTAGTCCCTCATGCTCCTTGTTGTACCTTAGTTAAAATGTTGACTCTGAATGAGACTTTTCTCAATGAGGCACATGCTGATTGGTTCTTTCTTTGCATATGTTGTCTGTTGTTAAGTTGTACATGTGCTCCTCTAAATAAGAAAAGGAAATTGGAATAACCTCTTTATCACCAAGTGTGGTAGATTTGTTATCCCCATCCCCTCTTGAGTAACAGGTCTTGAGCTCAACACTTGTCAGATAGATCCTTGAGGTCTCTTGGGATTGTTCCTACAAAGTTAAAACTTCTCTATTCCCTCTCTTTTCTCTACAGAGGGGTGTTTAAACCTGGCGTAGCAATGCCTTCCGCCCTACTTTGCTGTTTTGTATGGACATAGCCAGGGGTTATAACTAATGAGCATGAATTGCCTTTGATTTGATATTGGCTTATTTTGTTCTTCCTTCCTGCAATATGATTAGCAGGAAAATACAAGTGCTGAACATGGCTATATTTTTAAATATAGTTGTTCGTTTGTGGTCTCAATCCTGAACCTGCAATGGGAAAAAAATCGAGCGATATTTGCGAGGGATAAACTTGGTTAGCCACGTCTTGATATTTCTTAGTTAGCATGGACTTCTGTTATGGTTTTCCTGGCCCTTGAAGAGATCCCTATTGTCCACAAGGCTAATATTAGAAAGAAAACTGTTCTATAAGCAAGGATTGTATATATTTTATATAATAATTACAATTGAGGAGCGGTTTTCGCATAACAATTTACTATCCCTTGTCTCACTACGGGCAATTTTTGTATTTGCACCAAGTTAAGATATGTTCCTTGGTCTTTGAATAGTATAATGACAAAAAAAAAAAAAAAGCAAGGCATTTGCGGTTTCTCCTTGTGCAACACTTATATGTACTAGGCATGCTATATTTAAACTTAACAAAAAATCTCAAAGGCTTAATACTAACGACATGCATGCAATATTTAACACCTTCGTCCCCATATGAAACAAAAACAAATGTGGTCGGTTTAAGGAAAAAAGAATTTTGGAGATGAGCTATTTTTAATCGTGAGATCTAGACCACCTTGTGTTCACTCTTTAGGTTAATCATTAGCATTCTTTGATTGCTTCTCTACACAGCTGGCATCATGAATGGGGCCTCGCAACTATCCCTCCCTTGAGAAATCTTGCGAGTGCCTCACTTGCTGCGTGCAAGACACGAGACTTATACAACAAATTGATACTAGACTTCACATAAAAAAATTAGGATATTTGCACCAAGTATATGAAGCTTGCCTTGAAGTGGCATTTAGACAAGCAATCGAACTTCATCATCAAATCTTATAGCTATTCAAAAACTCTACCAAGGATGCTCTTATATAGGGAAATGATGTTGATGCCACCTCTCTGACTCGCCCGATAAATATAGTTGGCAAACTAGGAACAAGAAACTGTCCCACATGTTCTCATCAAGCAGGCTACCTATGTTGTGGAGCAATGAGGGAACTTCTCCTTTCTACTTTGCATGCTTAGTTTGCCTTAAGCTTATTATAGTAGTGCTCTTGTTGTCTCCAATTGTGACCAGCGTGTTTAACGTTTTTTGTGAACATGAGAGATACTATAACCCTTTGATGGGTATGGCCGCAATGAGGCACTTATATGTTTTTAATTAAATTCTTGTTTGTTCCGAAAGGAAATTCATTTTATAGGCAACGTTGAATTTCGTGACCTGTATTCAGTTCTGCCATGAAATTTTGTCGTCAATGTGCTCCTATGTCCCCATCGTGACAACGATGTCTACCCAAGACTACTGCATCATTGTAACTGTCAGCCCCAAGTGACACATGCATGCCGGGAGAGGATCAAGCACAACATCATTTTGGGCACCGTCATGAAATTGGTTACATAGTTTTGATGCCCCAAATTAACAAAATTCCGCCGTGAATACCCTTAATTACTAAATTTCTTGAATTTACCATTTATGACATCATGTTGATTCCCATATATTTGAAGTGTGATGTGCCGGGCTTAAGTCTAAGGGGTGGATGCCGCCCGAATTATTTTCTCACCCAAAGTTTTAGATTTGCCTTGAATTTATACAAGTGCATCGGGCGGTCCTCGTGTTCCCAACCGATGATCCCCTCTCGACATGCCAGTGCACACTTAGAGAAGAGAAATCGCAACCATGCTCACTAGTCTATCCCTATGTGCAAGAGAGTTGTTTCAAACCCACTAGTTGAAGCTAGAGATTGTTCCAAAGCTTCCAACTATGAGAATCTCTTGCAAAGGTGTCTCTTCCAACTATGAGAAGCCATTGTAAACTTAAAGGTGGAGAGAGCTGCAAAGCTTCCAACTATGAGAATCTCTTGCAAAGGTGAAGGTAGAGAGAGTTACAAAGCTTGAGAGAAATACCAACAATGAGAAGCTATAATATAATGTGAGAGAGCTTCTCATGAAAGGTGGGTTTCAGACAACAATGTGAATGAGCCAAGGAGAGAACCTTCTCACCACAGGTGTTTGTGAAGTATTTCAAACAAGGTGAAGGATCATGTTGCTATTCTAAAACAAACAAGTGATAACGAGGTGATCTTTGAAAGATCACTTACACATGCTAAAACTAACCATGCTCGCCATCCAGTGTTCGGGAAAAATCATTTTTCCAAACATACAAAATTCCTTTCCTTGAATTTGCCAACAAGAAAATTTGAAAAACTAGGTTACTTTTTCAGGTTTTTACATTATTTTTCTCTATTTTGGGGCAGAATTTCTCCTTTTCCCCTTGCGCTCAACCGGAATTTTGGAAATTGAAAACAACACGATATTAAGCTGAGACACATTTTTCCCGAACACTGTCGCCATCCAACTAATAACATTAGTCAACCTATGACAATGTCAAACTTAATGCATAAAGAATACGCACTGAGTGAGTTGAAGGAGATAATGATGGCATGATTAAGAAGTGGTTAGGGGAGGATTGGAAGAGAATAGGAGGGACTCAAGTAAATAAATGCATCCATGAAAACCTTTACATCTTCCATAATTCAAAATACAATCTCAATCTTACCCTTGTAGATGAAATGAACTTTCCTATTTTTACGTGAAACTAAAAACTAAAGCAACTATTGTGAAGCTCTTCATTTGTTGATAAGGTCTTCAATTTTCCTTGCAGAAGTTTTGAAAGTAAAACTTAAGGAGATGAAAAACTTAAAGTTTTGTGCAAAAGAAAAAAAGGATCAAGAATTTGAAGTATAAATATTTTGAGTTTGCTGCTTGAGTCATAATATTCCATTTTACAAAGGGAAATTGTGGCTCATCCAAAAAACACAAGAAATAAGCAGCCAATGAGTAACAAAAAAATCTTCACTTTTAATGTTCCTATGGAGAAACAGAGTTACTGGACGCAGACCGTGGGAATGGGGTAGGTGGGATGCCGTGGCCAAGCCTAAGAATCAAGGAGGTTTGGGTATCTTGGACCCTCTCATACATAGTGACGCTATGTGTGCAAAATTGTTTAGGAAACTTATAGAATCGAACAAGAGATGGACATGTATGGCTAGGGAAATGGTGTTAAATGCTCATATGAAATCTAAAGGGGACAAGTGATTGAATCTTAGTTTACACAACAAACTTTCGTCCCCCAAAGGAGTACAGATTGAGATAGGAGGTTTCATTGGTAAATTCATAGTCAAATGCTACAAAGCTGCCTTTACTCTCTTCTAGAATGAAGAGACCACATACTGGAGAAACACATCCCTACACTGGTCTCCTTGGGGCCCCATTGTACAAGATTTAGTTCTTGATAGCCACTGGACCAAGATTGCAAGATGATAAAATAACAAGGTACAAAGGATTTGACACTCTGGTCTCTTTATGGAACCATCATCATGAAGGAGAATGACAGTCTTTATAAAGATTAAAGGAGGTCAATAACCTTTTCCTTCAAGAAGAGATCCTTGTGAGTAGACTCTTAGATTGCACTCTTGTATGTTTTCCTCCCACTATGTTCTATGACAGTTGAGTGGGAAGCATGGAAGGCTGGGGGGAAGGTCATTGCTTCTCCCACGACAAGGAGCATTTATGAGAAGGTGGCTTTTTCTGAGTAGTGGGTTGGACATCTCAAGAAAACCTGGTCCAAAGGTGGAGCAAGATTAAATGGAGATAGATACCCCAAAACATCTGGCACTCTAAATGCGAAGCTGATCAGAAGGTTTTCTTGTGGAGAATGTTGTTTGGTTTCCTACCGATTGGGGACAAGGCCATGGTAAGAGGTCTTTGTTGGGTTAAAGGCCAGTGTGCCCGGCTGCCCGTTGTTCAGCCGCCCATGTACAACCATTCATTTACTCATTCATAAAATAACTATACTTACAAATGCACATTATAGTGTGAGTACCGCCCCGCCACACACGGTGTCTATCTCCTTCTTCGTGCTTGCTCTCTGCGTGTGTGCTCTCCGATCCCAACAAATAGTATCAGAGCTTGGTAGTGAGAGCATTGAGAGCTTCATCATCGTTGTTGAGTGTGCTGAAAATTGATGCTGCTTTATTGCTGATTTTCAGTTTCGCGCACACACGCATTTCTAAAGAGCAGAAGGTTTTTCCGAGCAGCTTGGCATTTGGAGGTTCAACACTCCACGAGTGTTTTCAGCAGGTGTCCTGCGGTTTAACCCCCATTTCGGAGCCATTCCTACCATCAGAAACCCCACCCGAGCTACATACTAGGAGCCGCATTTTTTCAGCTCTCTTTGGTAGTTTTTTGCTGCAGAGTTTCCATAGCCAGTACAAGTGCCATTGCTACAGTGTCTTCCACTTACGTGAGCCCATGGCTCATTTGAGAGTGTGTAGCCTCTTCTTGGAGTGGCCTCATACACACAGATAGAGTGGGAGTTTGGCAGCATTGTCTTCTTCGACTACAGGTACAGGTTACAGAGAGCTTTGGATACAGGTTTCTTCTGTGGTTACATAATATGTATTTTGACTGCGGGACAGCCATGTATATGGTTGTGGTTTGAGAGGGAGCTTCTACTTTTCTGGGCAGTTGGTTTATGCGTGTTCTTGAGCTACAGGTTTACATCATCTATGTATGTTGATGGATGTAGATATGACAGTTTGACAAAACTTTTTATGCATGATATTGTGGAGATTTGGTTCACTTATACATAGAGCGGGTTTGCTCTTGCTTGCAATGTTTGCGGTTTGAGTACTTGCAGGTACTTGGTTGACAATAGAGATTGGGTTTCGTTGAGCTTGTGCATTGGTTATATGCTCATTTGGATTCATTTATGCTCACAAATTTGTGTAAGCTTGGTCAGCTTATGTCTCTATTGTGGTTATTCAGACATGAAGTATGTTTATGCCTCTATGACAGCTCATTGTTGATGCATTTTGTGGCACGGTTTGCCTAGGCCGGTTGAGTTACAGGTATCATAGGTTTATGCATTCGTTTGTGGATTTATAAGTACGTTTTTTACCATATTATGGGCTGATTTATACTCTATGCGTTTGCTCTTTGATTGAGCAACAGGTGTTGTTAAATTTGCAGCACTACTTTGTTGTGGCAGTTTGTTGGTTGGCTACAGGTTTCTCATTGTTGCATTCTTGTTGTAATGGGCACTAAAGAGGACACCGTTTTCAATATTGAGAAGTTGGATGGTGCTAATTACTCATATTGGAAAGATCAGATTTGGGATGTCTTGGTGCAAAGAAACAGATTTGACCTCTAAAGTTGCAGGGTGTTAAGCCAGAGAACATGGAGAGGGATGATTGGGAGGAGTTGGATGAGATGTGCAGGTCTACCATTAGGCTTTCCCTTTCAAGGTCTGTTTATTACAATGTGAAAGAGGCACTTGGTGGAGCTTATGAGCTATGGTAGCGGATTTGTGATATGTATGATAAGCATTCGGCTGCTTATATGGTGTATTGGATTAAGAAGCTTATTGATTTGCGAATGGAGGAAGGTGCTTCCATGAATTCACATTTGAATGAGTTCAATACAAATTTCAGCCAACTTGCTACGCAGAAAATTACGTTTGAGGACAATGTAAAAGCTATGTTTTTACTTGTCATGTTGCCTGAGTCATGGGACACATTTAGGACAACCATAAATAACTCGGTTCCTGTGGATGAAGTACTAATGTGGAGTCTAGTCTTCTCACGGAAGAGATTAATCGAAAGAATAATGCAGGTAGTAAGTCTTCTAGTGCAATGGTTGTCAGAGGTAGGACTATGGACAAGTATAAGTCCAACATGGGTAAATCTAGAAGCAAGTCCCATGCAGGCACAAGTAAAAAGGATGTGGAATGTTTTCATTGTGGTAGAAAAGGCCATTTCAAAAAGGATTGCTACAAATGGAAAAGGAAAGATGGAGATGGTAAGAAGAAAGACCATGATGTTAAGGACAAGCCTAAGTCCAATGTCAAGATTGAGGAGTTGAATGCAACACAGGGAGAATGTAGCTCTCAAGATGACTATGTATGTGCTCCGACTAGTGCTACTAGTGAGCTTGGTGATGTGTTTCTTGCCTCCTCTTTTGATGATGCTTTTCTTCTCACTCATGAGAGTAGTATGCCTATGGATTGGGTCATTGACAGTGGTGCTTCTTTTCATGTTGCCTCATAGGTTGTGGTTTCATGACTATGATGCTTTGAGCACAGGTACTGTCAGGATTACCGATGGGCATTCTATGCAGATTCATGGCTATGCCAAAATCTACTACGTTTGTCTTGTAGCGTGTGTGTCATGTGCCGGATCTTGCAAAAAGGTTGATTGGTGTGGGTCAATTGGGGATATTCATTTGGCTATGCCAAAATCTACTACGTTTGTCTTGCAGCGTGTGCGTCATGTGCCGGCTCTTGCAAAAAGCTTGATTAGTGTGGGTCAATTGGATTCACTTGGTTTCAATGTATCTTTTGGTGACGGAGGTTGGAAGCTCACTAAGGGAAGCCTTGTTTTGGTTAAAGGTGCTAAGAGGAATATGTTGTATTCCCTTTGTGTAGCTACTGTGGCTTATCACATTGTGGGGATCACTGAGCAACCTTCTGCTTCTTTATGGCATCAACGTTTGGGGCATATGTCACTGAAAGATTTGAAGTTGTTGGAACGTGCCAGACTACATTCCCGTTTTAGATTTTGGTGGCTTTGAGTTTTGTGAGCATTGCCTTTATGGTCGACATGCTCGGTCTTCTCATAAGAGGAGTGTTCCACATAGATCTTTGGAAAAGCTAGCTTTGGTGCATAGTGATGTATGTGGGCCGATGCCCAATGCTTCTCTTGTAGGTGCTATGTACTTCGTTACGTTCATTGATGATGCTAGCAGGAAGGTATGTGCATACCCCATTCGTAAGAATGATATGGTGTTTGATGTATTCAAGCAATGGTTGGCTCTTGTTGAAAACCAATCAGGTTGTAAGTTGAAGTGCTTACGTACGGAAAATGGAAGTGAATTTATGTCTCATGCTTTCACTACGTTATGTGTTGAGAAGGGTATACGGCGTGAGCTTAGCGCTCCCTATACACCTCCTCAAAATGGTGTGGCAGAGCGCATGAACAGGACTATACAGGAGAAAGTCCGTAGTATGCTTTCTATGGATGGTTTGTCAGATGATTTTTGGGCTGAAGCAGTTGCCACTTTTGTACATTTGATAAATCGTTCACCTAGTGTTCCTTTGGGCTTCAAAGTTCCTGAAGAGTTATGGAAAGGTTTGCAACCTTTGTATGGTCATCTTTGTGTTTTTGGCTGTGAAGCTTATGTACATGTACCTAAGGCAGAGCTAAGGCAAAACGCAGCAAATTGGAACTAAAGAGCAAGAGATGTATCTTCTTGGGTTATGGTAGCTCTGGTGAGATGGGTTATCGATTGTGGGATCCTATTGAGTGACAGGACGATTGTGCGTAGCCATGATGTTGTTTTTCATGAGGACTCTATATATAGAGCATCACCGCGAACGGTTGAGGTTCGGCGTGTGATATTTGAGGAGGATGGTCATCGGTATGATGGTCCCATGGCTGCTCGTGGGCATCCCATTGACCCTCAGATGGGAGATCAGCCCTTGTTGGGAGATCATATAGATGTGGGATAGCCAGATGCACCTCCTGCACAGGTTTTGAGGCATTCAAAGCGGCGTGCAAGACAGCCTCAACATTTTGTGCCTTCTATGGATTATGTATTGTTGACTGATTGCGGGGAGACATCATGTTATGATGAGGCCATGTCTAGTGTTGACAAGCTCAAGTGGGAGCAGGCTATCTAGTCAGAGATGGATTCGTTGATCCGAAACAATACGTGGGAGCTTACTCCTTTGCCAGAGGGTAAGAGGGCACTACCATGCAAGTGGGTTTACAAGATAAAATTGTGTTCAACAGATGCAAAGCCTAGGTACAAGGCAAGGCTTGTTGCTAAAGGATCCAACCAGCAGAAGGGCATTGATTTCGATGAGATCTTCTCCCCAGTGGTGAAGATATCTACTTTGCATGTGTTGCTTGCTTTGGTAGCTAAAGAAGACATGGAGGTGAAGCAAATGGATGTGAAGACAACTTTCTTACATCTGGACTTGCACGAGGATTTGTACATGGAGCAACCAAGTGGGTTTGTTGTTCATGGTTCAAGAAGATGGTATGCCGACTTCTTAAAACCTTGTATGGGTTGAAGCAATCATCTCATAAATGGTATCGTAAGTTTGATACATTCATGAGTTCAGAGGGCTATGTATGCAGTCATGAGGACCCATGCGTCTATACTCGCAGGGTTGCAGATGGTAGTCTCATTGTTTTGGTTTTGTATGTGGATGACATGCTGATTGTAGGGAAGTGTATTTTTGAAGTGGATGCCTTGAAACATAGGCTACATGAGACCTTTGCCATGAAGGATGTTGGGGATGCAAGTGATATTTTGGGTATGCGGATCACTCGTGATAGTTCTTGCAAGGTGCTCTTTCTTAGTCAGAAAGAGTACATTGACAGGGTGCTTGAGCGTTTTCATATGGAAGGGGGGAAGGCCATTAGTACCCCGTTGCCTCCATATGTAAAACTCAGCCATGATGATTGCCCTCAGATAGATTTGGAGACTGCAGAGATGTCTCAGATTCCCTATGCATCAGTTGTTGGTTCCTTGATGTATGCCATGGTGGCTACACGTCCAGATCTTGCTCATGCAATTGGTGTGGTTAAGCAGGTACATGTCTAACCCAGGCAAGCGTCATTGGGATGCAGTGAGAGGTATTCTCAGATACTTGAGAGGTACTTCAAAGTTGTCCCTATGTTATGGTGAGAAGGATATGTCTGTTTGCGGATATACAGATTCAGACTATGCAGTGTCAATGGACTCGAGGAAGTCTACTAGTGGCTATGTGTTCACAGTTGTAGGTGGACTGGTTTCGTGGGCATCACATTTACAGCCATGCGTTGCTTTGAGCACTACAGAGGCTGAATATATGGCTGCCACTGAGGCTTCCAAGGAGGCCGTATGGCTCTCACGACTAGTGGGAGATCTTGGTATGGCTGGTGATGCTCCGATGCTACATTGTGATAGCCAGAGTGCCATAGCATTGGCACAGAATCCTGTCTTCCATGCAAAGACAAAGCACATTGAGGTGAGGTATCACTTCATACAAGAGGTGCTAGAGGACAAGTGCATAGAGCTTGTCAAGGGACACATTGATGATAACCCTGCTGGCTTACTCACGAAGTCGTTAGCCTCACAGCGGTTTGCACACTGCAGATCGCTGATGGGTATGGCTTGACTTCTTTTGCTGTAGGCCACTTTAAAGGCACACTGCCTTTAAGTGGGAGATTGTTGGGTTAAAGGCGAGTGTTCTCGGCTGCCAGTTGTTCAGCCGCCCATGTACAACCATTCTTTTACTCATTCATAATAACTATACTTACACATGCACATTGTAATGTGAGTACCGCCTCGCCACACACGATGTATATCTCCTTCTTCGTGCTTGCTCTCTATGTGTGTGCTCTTCGATCCCAACAGTCTTGGAAATGGCACTTGCATCAGATGTAACCAACAAATTGAGACCACATCCCACCTCATTTGGGACTGTCCAACTACCAAGAGATTCATTGGCAGAGTCTGCAGGTGGGTTTTCTTTTAGCTAGGCATCCCCTTCTTTAAAAGAGACATAGTATTAGGATCTAGATGCTTGGTCGATGAAGATCTGATGACTCAAATTTGTATTATTAGAGTTGTTGTCCTGAAATCCATATGGATTTCTAGGGGAATGAACAACTGTTCAAAAAAAGAACAAAGCTTTGCATGCAGAATTAGTGTTGGAAACTTGTGGTTGGTTTCTGTCAAGCAAGGGAGATGTAGGTTTCTATTACCTTGGGGATTTGCGTCCATTGTACTAACCTCTTTGTATACATTGGATGACCCCTATGCAAAGGATATGCCAGGGTTTGATGTATTTTGTTCAATCAATGCAATTCAAGCTCAAATGAGCATTTTTAAAAAAACAAGATCTTCAGACTTGAAACTCAAGTTGTGATACCAATGAGAGGCTTAATGGTGTGTAACCCAATACTCCACCTAGCCATCATGTCCTTTTTTGTAGGTTAGTCCCCTGTGGCAGTCACCACCTAGCCCCTGATCTCGCAACAAACACTCTAAGAAGAAGAGTTTTGGAGATTTGTTTTTAAATGTGCTTGGTACTTTATTCAAATCTTCATTAAAATGACATAGGTGTTCTATTTTGATACAAGAATAACATTAATGACGTGAACCCATATAAGGCTCTTAAATCAAAGGATCCTTTTACAATCTAAAATACCATACAAAATTTTTGTAATCAATACTTCACATCAAATGTATGCCTAACCCCCTTCTTCACCAAGGCTTGCACAAAAAGACTTAAGGAGTGAGTAGGGTTGCACCATTTTCAACTCATTTATATTGAAAGGAATCAACAAAGATTCGTGAATAAAAGGAAATTCTAGTAAAAAAAGAAGAGAAGAAGGGGGGAGGGCACTTACGAGTAGGGGGAGCATTGAAGCTTTCATTAGTTTTTGGCCTATGAAAAAAGGCCTAGTGAACAAGGCATTAAGAATTGCATTTATTATTTTAATTTGTAAAGGAGTCTTTTCATTTAAATCCTAAAAAAAGTCCATTTCATTGAGTTGTTTTATTATTTTCTATGCTCACTAGACCTAAATTTTCTTATGAAAGCTATAAAATAAAATTTTATTTTAATGTATGATGAATCCCTTTGGTATAGTTATTTTATTTTACTTCCTTTTCATTTTATTGTTTTAGAATGCCAATCAACCCTCACCCTTTGAGCCGTTGATATAGAAATTACGGATGGTGGACTAGTGTCCTTTTTGATTACAAAGGAAGGTTTTATAATGATTATATCTACCTTTTACAATGTAAATGGGTCTCTTCATTTAAGGACTTAATGACTTTCTTTTTAAACATTTTATTTTAAGCATGATTTTTTAATTGTAATTTTTTTTCATTTTAAGACAATTTACAACTAGAAAATTGTTAATTATCCTTAAATGAAAGAATTTCTTCACAAGAAATTGTAAATTATCCTTGAATGAAAGAATTCCTTCACACAACTAAGATTTTTTTTTCAACTTTTGGTTTTAATATGCAAATATTACCTTGTTATTTTAGTGTAACATGTATCATTATTAGGGATTAAGTTTAAACATTACCAATATTGATAAGTTACATTTTTAAAGAAAAACTCATATATGCATGTCACATGTAACACAGTCAAGAGAATGTTGCAAGAAGAAAAATGGAATTAATTAATGTCATCTTTATGAATTATTATTATTGTTAACTTAAATTTTTACACAAAATTACTTAGACCCAACATTCCTCTAGTAATGTTTCTATAATCCTGTGATCAATGTCATTTGATTATACTTCGATGTCATTTAAATATCAATATTAACTTTAAAATCCCAACATATGTTGAAATAATCAGATTGGTTTCTTTACATAGTTTACTACAAAATTTATCTCAAAAAGCAACAAAGTAAACTTCCAAGTTTGGC